>NW_015160837.1:1099304-1119347 GCF_001447785.1 Gekko japonicus
ACTTAGAGTACGACCGATATGTCACTTCGATCTCTGCATTCGCTTCTGCCGGTGAACTGCCGAGCGATAAGGCGATTAGCTCAGCTGCCACATCCTTCAAAATTTCTCCTGGCGTTTCATTCACCCCTTTGAATCTAAGAGTTTTGTTCGATTTTTCCATTTGTAGGTTCAATAGCTTCCTTTCGTGCAGATCCTGCTTTTGTTCCATCAAACCAACTTTTTTCTTCAACTTTTTAGTGTCGTGGGCTGTTTCTTTGAGCTTTTCATCCGTTTGAATCGATTTCTTCAAAAGCTCGGTGATCTGTTGCTGCTGTTTTGCCATGCTTTGATTCGATGCAGCCATTAACTGGTTAAGACCATCGAGCCTTTCATTTAAGGGCCGGAGTAGCTCTGATAGTGTGGAGAAAACATCTCCTTCGTCTACCCTCGGACTCTGAGAACCACGCCCCGTTTTCGTTCCTCTCCCTCGGACGCCGGCCATTTTCCGCTTTGTTTACACTAAAGAGTGCTTTTTTCACACTTCTTCAGCAAGTGTAAAACTTATCCGTAAATGCAGTTAAGTCTCTAGCACACTTGAGTGCTTTCTGTTCTCCTCCCCCCGTCTCTTTTAGAACGCAGTTCCGTTTGTTTGTTTCTGGGATTTCTCCCGACGCCGTTGAAGGTGGGGGGGGGGAATCAGAACTCACTTTTAAAAGTTTCTCGCTCGTCTCGCTCTCCGACTCATTGACGGTCTGATCACAGACACCTTTTGTTCACGCTTCATTCGCTGACCTTCTTGCCTGTTCCGATCGGCATTCAGCTATGCTCGGCAAGAGCCGAATCTCTCAGGGGGTGGACCGATTGGGGGCAAGAAAGAGCGCCTCAATTCTCCGGCTTCGAGCCATCGAAGAGGTCGCCCTCCAAGCGCCCCCGGCTTGGAGCCTCCTTACTGAGACTCACCTGGGGGAGCCACTTGAGGTGGCACCCCTCCAACACCCCTGGAGCGCAGAATGCCTCCCCTGTTCAGGAGAGAGCCTCCGCCATTGCTGAAGCCACAGGCCAGAAGTCACAAAACAGATATTTCTGTGTGTCTCATCTCTAACCTCTTGAGGGACAGTGATGGAAGGGGAAATCCCTAGTGTATAATAATAGCTTAGCATAGTCTGTGTCTACACAAACTTTCATTCCAAAGAGCCAGTTAGAACATGTTTTCCAGAGTAGTGAAAGTTTCTGCAGAATCCTATCACATACATTCTAGCTGCTCCTATTTACAAAGGATAGTTTCTGATACCAGCTGTCCCTGGTACCAACTTGCCAATTTGGTCTTCATTTTGGCTTTGTAGGGTTGCTAGGCTTCTGGCTATGGCAAGAGGCTTCCTGATGACAGCCCCCTCTTCCCACTGCAGTGGTATTTTTTTTTTTTAATTGCTGTCAGGCTGATGGTGTGACATCACTTCTTGGGAAAACCAGGAAGTGATGTCAAACCTTTCTAGGAATTGCTGGAAACTCTGGTTTTCCCACAGAGTTAACAGTGACTCCTAGATGGGAATGATGTCACTTCTTTCTCCCTGGAAGTGAGATCACACTGCCACAACAGTGCTCCCCCCGGCAAGCCTGAATTAACACTAATCCAACCCTTACTGGCTTCAACAATTTCTCCTGAAATTGTAATTCATCTCCAGAGTTGTTGTTGTTGTTGTTGTTCAGTCGCACAGTTGAGTCTGACTCTTCATGACCCCATGGACCAGATCACGCCAGGCTTTCCGGTTTTCCGCCGTCCCCTGAAGTTTGCTCAACTTCATGTTCATTGCATCTATGACACTGTCTAACCATCTCATCCTTTGCCGTCCCCGTCTTCTTTGACCTTCAATCTTTCCCAGCATCAGGGTCTTCTCCAGGGAGTGCTCCCTTCTCATTGGGTGGCCAAAGTATTTGAGCTTCAGTTTCATTATCTGGCCTTCCAGGGAACAGTCAGGGTTGATTTCTTTTAGGATTGACTGATTTGATCTTCTTGCAGTCCAAGGGACTCTCAAGAGTCTTCTCCAGCATCAGAGTTCAAAATAATCTATTATTCGGCGCTTGGCCTTCCTTATAGTCCAACTCTCGCAGCCATACATGACTACTGGGAATACCATTGCTTTGACCATGCGGACTTTTGTTGGCAGGGTGATGTCTCTACTTTTTATCATGCTGTTTAGGTTCGCCATCGCTTTCCTCCCAAGGAGCAGGCGTCTTTTAATTTCATGGCTGCTGTCACAGTCTGCGGTGATCTGGGATCCCAGGAACGTGAAGTCTGTCACTACTTCCACGACTTCCCCTTCTATTTGCCAAGGAGTGATGGGGCCGGATGCCATGATCTTAGTTTTTTTGATGTTGAGCTTCAAGCCTACTTTTGCGCTCTCCTCTTTTACCCTGAGCAAGAGGCTCTTGAGGTCCTCTTCACTTTCTGCCATCAGAGTGGTATCGTCTGCATATCTGAGGTTGTTGATCTTTTCCCCAGCAATCTTAATTCCTGCTTGTGATTCATCTAGGCCAGCATTTCGCATGATGTACTCTGCATATATATTAAATAAGCAAGGTGACATCCTTGTCGTACTCCTTTTCCTATGCTGAACCAATCAGTTGTTCCATATCCGGTTCTAACTGTCGCTTCTTGGCCCTTATACAGGTTTATCAAGAGACATGTGAGGTGGTCTGGTACTCCCATCTCTTTAAGGACCTGCCATAGTTTGTTGTGATCCACACAGTCAAAAGCTTTAGCATAGTCAATGAAGCAGAAGTAGATATTTTTCAAGTACTCTCTTGCTTTCTCCATAATCCAGCAAATGTTGGCAATTTGATCTCTAGTTCCTCTACCTCTTCGAAACCCAGCTTGTACTTCTGGTAGTTCTTTATCCACGTACTGTTGAAGCCTAGCTTGTAGGATCTTGAGCATGACCTTGCTGGCGTGTGATATGAGTGCAATTGTGCGATAGTTTGAACATCTCCAGAGTACAGAGATCAGTTCCCCTGGAGAAAATGACAGATTTGGAGGGTGGACTCCTAATAATATCACATCCCTAACCACTGCCTCCAAATCCCCAGGAATTTCATAAGCTAGTGTTGTCAACCTGAGGGTGGACACATGCATGAAACACTATGGCCCTTTCATATTTTGTAACTGGTGAGGCTCAATTTCAATTGCTAAGTATAATTAAAGCTGGATTTAGAGATTAATTAGTTAAACTACTACAATTTAGGGCCTCACAAGGTGACGAGCCTCCACGTTAAAAAAAAAAAAGTTAAATAATTCCTGGCCCCAGCCTAAACTGATCACTACCACCTTCCCCTGCTCAGACCAACTGTTTGGGAAGAAAGAGAAAACCAGACAATATTCGTTTTATTGAAGAATTCAAATGGATTCTTTTCAGAAAGTCTGAATGAGTTCCACTGCCACAGAATGCCCTAGAAGTACATTGTTTAAAAACTGCATAAGTGAACTACTTTGTTGGTAACTACAATGACTGGAGTTATAATGTTCATATTTGTTTATTTGTCAGGCAAGTTCTGTTTTATTTTATCGGCCTTGAAATGTGCTTTGTCACCAGCTTAGGTCCAAAGCCTGCCTAAACAGAGAGTTCATTAAAAAGTCAGGCTGCTGGCCTGTCAATTTGTTTTTGAGGGAATGGAAGGAGAAAGAAATTCTGCTGAGGAATCTGGTTAAAGCTAGGAAAAGAAGTGGTAAGTCTGGAAAACAAGAGATATACACATATTATAAATTATATATGTATCAGCTGAGTTGGCTAAAAAGTATAAACATTTAACATTTAAACTAGACTGGTATTACATCGGGTTTGGGGTATGGGTAAGGTTTCCAGGTCCCCCTTGGCCAATGGCAGGAGATGGGGGTGGGTAGGGGGGCCAGATCCAAGTTGGGAAACTCCTGGAGATTTGGGGATGGAGCCTGCAGAGGACAGGGACCTCAGTGGGGTATAATGCCATAGAGTCCACCCTCCAAAGCATCAATTTTCTCCAGGGGAACTGATCCCTGTAGTCTGGAGATGAGTTGTAATTCCGGGGGCATTGCCAATTGAAGGCCGTGACTGGGGATTCTGTGCAGGGGTGGAGATGGGAGCGTGAGAAATGGGTGTTTAAAAGTAACAATTGATATTCAGTAGCTTTTGGCAATCAATTTTGGTTTATTAGTGTATTGTTAAAAGAATTAATTCAGTTTATATTTGAGCAAGGGAGGGGGTGGTTGACGGGGAAGAGAGCATTTAATAACAGTAAGACATTTTATACATCAATTGAAAGCCCCCATCTAATTAATATCTCATCTTTCAATGGGTTAACTGAATGTATTTCAAAACTCATGCTGCTGCAATTGATTGCAATAATTTTTGTGGGTAGAGATTCTGTGCAGGGATGGCAATGGAAGGATGAGAAGCAGAAGTTTAATAGAGATAATTCATACTATATCGCTTCTGAAATTGATTCTTGGATTGCTAATTCAGTGATAAAAATTAATTATGTTTAAATATGAACAAGGGAGGGAGGGAGAAAATGGGAACTGGCATTAAATAGCATGGGGGGGGGTTGCATCAATTGAATGCTATTTTATAAGAGGCATTTTACTGTTCAAAGGTTTAAGCACGTTTATACCAAGATTCACGGTGTTACAGAGAGCTGGGAGAGATACTATTAGTGCTTCCCTATTAAAAGTATGGCTGGTTGTAATATTATTGACCAAAACATATACTTAAATCAATTTTATTACATTGGGAGAGGAAGAGTTTTATTAGTCATTTGTTTTTAGAGTTACAGAGATTGATTATAATTGTTAATGCAAGTGATGAATTCTCAATCTTATCTTTCAGTAAAGTACAAATCTGGAAAAAGTTACCTACTGCTAATGAGGACAATAGGAAACCTTGTAGCAATATTTCATTAGTTAGCTTCCATCATATACATTATGCCATTGGGACAGAAAGCCTCAGATGATTTAAAAAATAACCTCAGTCAACTGTAGGGGCTTAAATAATATCATAAAATGAAAGCATGTGACAAGCTCATTAGTAAAACTGAGACCAGATGTCTTATGTCTGCAGGAGACTCATCTGAAGACAACTTCAGACCAAATCCTTAAGTCTAAATGGTTTTTACATCAATTTCATGTCCCTGGATCTTCAAAATCCAGGGGAGTAGCAATTTTACTTTTGCCAAACCTTCATTTTGACTTAAATGCAGTAGATTCAGACTCTAAGGGGTGCTACCTCTTTATCAAAGGCCAATTGAACAATCAGAATTTCACTGTAGCATCTATATATGCCCCAAATGACGGTCAATTGCAATACTTAGATGAAGTTATGGGAAACTTAGCATCTTTCTGTACTGGAGAAACCATCATAGGGGGTGATTTTAACTGTGTAGTAGATAAGAATATAGACAAAACTAGAAGGATTGCAAAGTCTTGCCCCATTGCAAGACAGGCTTAGGCGACCTATTTAAAAGTATATATAACTATTATGACATATGGCGATTACAGCATCCTACTGAATGGGATTATACCTATTAGTCTCCCTGTTTTCAAGTGTAAAGTGTATACTAGAATAGATTACATCTTACTACAACAGAACTTAATAAACCAAACTACCTCTTCTTTGATAGGCCCAAGGCTCTGATTGGATCATACCTGGATTGAGGGTGCTTTAACAAAAAAAAACCTTACAACTTCTAGGGCACCAGATTGGTCATTAAATCTGGCAACTTTGTTGAACAGGTGAAATCAGAAATAGCTATGGCAATTCAAAATTATTTTTTAGAAAATGAAAATTGAGGCGTATCTTCTCCTCTTGCTTGGGATGCAATGAAAGCCGTCCTACATGGAAAAATTATCTCTATTACAGCTCACCTCAAAAAGAAGAAGAAGAAGGAACAGCTAAGGCAGGAACTTAAATGAAAATTGAACGATTAGAAAAAATGCACCAAAGTACTGGAAGTACAAAAGTTTATTAAAAATTACAGAATGAGAGGAAAACACTTGACACTGTAGAGCTTTCACAAACACAAAAGAACAAACTTTATTCAAAACAGAAATATTGGGCTAAACCCCCCAAAGTCACTTTGGTTGTTATCCTGGAACGTTAAGAAGAAACCCTCTTCTAAACATATAAGCTCTGTAAGAGACTCCTAAGGCAAGACTCACACTTAGACCACATAGTTGATGTCTTTGCCCAACACTACAAATGCTTATACCAATCTAAAAATCCCGACCCCCCCCCAAAAAATTACAGAGTATTTACAAAAAGAAAATGTAATCTGCAAGATCTCCTCTGAGCACAAAGCAGTAATGGAAGCTCCCATTAAAATGCAGGAAGATATAGACACTATTAAATTACTAAAAAAAACCCATAAAACCCTAGGCCCTGATGGGCTTCCTGCAGAATTTCATAAAGCCTTTTCTGCTCTGCTAGCGAAACCTCTGACTGATATTTGCAACAGTGTGATACATCAGATCATTATGCCACCAACATGGGCAACCTCAACTGTTATTGTGATACCAAAACAAGGTAAGGACCCAATATTCCCTTCATCGTATCATCCAACCTCACTCCTGAACCAGGATTCTAAAATTTTATCTGCAATATTAGCATCTAGAGTCAACTCCTTTATTACTCAATATATCCATATTGGCCAGGTTGGCTTCATGCCAGACCACAATATTGCAGACAATGTCCAAAAAACATTAAATATCATAAACTTTTGCAGACAAAAATGTATGGCATCTTTGATTTTAATGCTTGATATAAAAAAAGTGTTTGATTTGCTAAAGTCTGGATATTTAGGCCAATTAGGGGTTTTGGAGAGAGATTTCTAAGCACCATTAAACATTACACCCCTCTGGCGCAGGTGGTTAAAACGCCTGCTAGTAACATCTACGAACAGCTGCTACGGCTGTTCAAAACCCACCGTGGCCAGAGTGAGCACCTGGCCCCAGTCCCAGCTCCCGCTAACCCAGCGGTTCGAAAGCAGGAATTAACATCAAAAAACTGCGAGTAGATAAATTGGGTACCTACCTTAGATGGTAGGGGGCACCCTCCCCCGTTGAGGGGGTTCATGGAGTATCGGTGGCAAGCGGTGAACGGCAGAACGGTGAGCAGCAAAAGAGTGCAACATCTATGGTGGACCAGACGTGGCGGAAGGCGGAGCCAGGAGACACGAGGATCGTGGAAGGCGCAGGCATGGCGGAGCCTAAGCGGACGGAGCTGGAGCTGCGCCAGAGCATACCGCGTGCCAGAGGGGGCTGCTGATCCGCCACCGGAAGACCATGAGGAGAATGAGGAAGTGAGAACCGGAAGCCTGGAAGCTGAGCTGACAAGCCGACCGGGAGGAAGAAGATCAACAAAGACCCTCCACAGGGTGCTGGTAGGGCAGTCCCCATCCCCAGTATATGTGGCCATAGGTAGGGATAACCGATTAACTATAAGCTGCTCAGAGACCCCCTGGGGGGGGTTTGAGCGGGGTAGAAAGTTGAAAGATAAATAAATAAATAAATAAATAAATAAAAGGCTATGCGGCAGGGCTGCCCACTCTCCCCCCTGCTTTTCGTGCTCTCCATGAGCCTCTAGCGGAATGATCAAATTAAGGGACAGATTATCTATAATAAAACATTCAAAACCAGCCTATTTGCAGATGATACCTTACTGACCCTCTAACATAATAATGACCTTTGGTTTAGTTTCAGGATTACAAATAAACCGAGGAAAATCACAAATTTATCTGGTTTTCCTAGCCACGAACATAACACAAACGATTCAACAACTATATCCATATCAATGGGTGACTAAAACATGGCACTACCTAGACGTGAATCTCCCTTTAAAACTTGGAAACTGAAAAGTATGCATACGGAGAGTGATTTCAGCTAAGCATACCTTTATTTAGTCAGGAACAAAGACACTTGGCTGGCTCGCAGGCCGGCTTATATTCCTTCAGAAAACCCGCCACCAAACACACCAAACACACACCCCACTCCCGATAGGCTATTTACAGTAACCGAGAGACCTATTGGCCTCCCGCCTGGGGACCTAGCCCTTTCATTGGGCCTGGCTAGGATCCTACTGGCCCATTGTCTTTTGGCATGAAGCTAGTGGTGTTTGTGCCTGAGCCAGTCCGGGCATGTCCGGACATGTCAGTCTGGATACACTACACCCTCATACAAAGCAACATTGGTGAATTACATGAATTGACTAAATCACTTCTCAAAAAATGGTTAACTTTTAATATCTTGTGGACAGAGAAACTTGACCTGCTGAAGTCTTTTATGTTGCCTAGATTCATCTATTACTTTAGAACACTCCCCGATCTCTATTCCAAAATCCACCTTAAACTATTGGCAGACAACATTAAATGATTTTATTTGGAGTCAGAAAAAAAGTGTGAATTAATTTTTCGATGCTATGTAAACCAATTCAATCTGGGGGCCTCGCGTGCCCTAATTTACATCTATGCAATGAGGCATCTCAACTAGCAAATCTGATCAAAATGATCCAACTAGACTACAATACTGACTGATTATATATAGAACAAGTCTCTATTTCTCCCAGACTCCTAACTGAGATTGTGTGGAACAAATGACATGAAAGCCCTGTCTCACTTAATTCAAATCCATTTTTACTGAATACATTACAGATATGGGACAGGTATAGGCGTAAACCAGCACCCTCTATTTCACCCCTTTCTACCTTTTTAGGGCAGCATTAGTTCAAACCTGCACTTTGTCTTAGTTCATATATAAGCTTGAGGTCTGGTAATTACAAACGTCTAATAGATATCACAGAAAAAGATATAATGTTAGACAAATCTGTTCTAGATACTAAGGTGGGTTATATGATACCATGGTTTCAGTACTTCCAACTGAGACATTTAACAGAACATCAGTTAAAAACGGCCTGGGGAGTATGTTATCAGACTTTGAAAAATTGCTTCTTGGGAGACCTTTAAAGGCTACATTTCTAAAATCTATGCAATTCTGTTATCTCTCCAAAATGCCAAAATGCCTATGTATACCAAATCCTGGCACAAAGATTGTGGTAGAGTAATAGCTGAACAACAATGGAATGCTTTATGGCAAATGAGGCCATTTAAGTCAAAGGTATTTACCATCAAATCAGGTTTTTTAAAAACCATTAACACCACAGAAACTTCATTACATTCCCAAGGCAAATTCACCCCGCTGCTGGAAAGGATGTGGCGACGTGGGTACCTACTGGCATTGTTGGGGTACTGACACATCCAATCCTTCTAGAGGTTCATCCAAAAACAAATTTATTATATCACAAATTATAGAGTTCCATTCAAAGCTGAAATGTCACTATTAAATATGCTGCCAGACTTTGCAATCCCTTCAGTAAGGAAATAATTAATAAAAATATTATGTGCTGCTAGGAGGGTAGTAATAGCTAAATCTTGGAAGGATGCAAATCCACTTACTGTTTCAGATTGGTTTGCTAATTTGTCTGAGTTTTGCATCATGGATAAATTATCTGATCGCATAACAGAACCAGAAAATGGCCTCTACGTGTCTAATGTTGAACAGATATGGTTTCCAGTAACTGAGTATCTGTCTAGAGACTTTAAACTGGCTTTTAGATCTAATTCATGTTTTATTGTGATTATGGTACTTGTGTTTCATTATTTGGCTGTCATACCTCTCTAATAATCCCTAAGCTTGTTCTACACTCTTGTTCTTGGTTCATGTTATAGTTCAACCCCATGTTATAGTTCAACCCTTTGTATTTGTTTATTATTCATCAATAAAATGTTTTCTTTTAAAGAATGTGCTGCTGCAGTCAACTCTAGTTTAACCACACTTACCTATCAAATTTTAGGTGTACACTTAAAAAAATATTAAGTGTAACTTCAGAAAGTACAGTAAAGCACCTTTGTCTTCACCCTGTCTGTTTAAAAACAAATTCTCCAGGCAATATAGGAATTAGGAAAACTGAGGTACTCAGGTCTATTCATCCTAGATATTCATCTTACATATTACCATGTCCCCCAAATTAGGCAACTAGACCTTTAAAGGTAAAGGTAAAGGTTTCCCTTGCTCGAACGCCAGTCGAGTCCGACTCTAGGGTTGCGGTGCTCATCTCCGTTTCAAAGCCGAAGAGCCAGTGCTGTCCGAAGACGTTTCCGTGGTCATGTGGCCGGCATGACTAAACACCAAGGCGCACGGAACGCTGTTACCTTCCCAACGAAGTGGTACCTATTTATCTACTTGCAATTTCTTGCTTTCGAACTGCTAGGTTGGCAGGAGCTGGAACTAGAGACGGGAGCTCACTCCATCATGCAGCACACTCGGGTCTCGAACTGCTGAACTACCGACCTTCCACAGCCTGCAGTTCAGCGTCTTAACCACTTGAGCCACCGCAGCTCCTAAATAGACCTTTACCTTCTAATAAATGACAGTACATCCTGCAGCCCACATTCTTGTTAAAATCATCCTCCAAGCAAACACCAACAGGAAACACTTATCGGTTTCTAGGCAAAGGCCCATCAATGGAATTCTTGACACTACAGGGACCTGAGCATTAATTTAAAACTCACTTTTAGCTAAATGCAAGGATACTGACTACATCTGTTGGAGTGCACTTAATATGTGGGATTCTCGGGTTTATATTGATCTGGGGAAGCCTGATACATATATGAATTGTGTTGCATGCTATCAGGGAATCTGTAAAGCACACGCAATAGCTGGGGCTTTTCTGTGTGTACTTCACTTCCTGACCCACAGATTCTGTCCTGGCTCCATCCCGACCCTCGGATTCACCCCAGACATGGGATCATTTTATTTGGTAGACTCCACAAACAGAAGCCAGCGGCTACTGACTGTGAGTGATGTGCACAAATTTCACTAGAGCTAATTTTTTTTAAATTTTATTAAGTTTTTGATACAATCAGCAAAATTAAAACCAAACAGCGTTGCAAATGAATATAAATAAAAATCAATTCAAACTAAAACATAATGATGAATTTAATAACTTCAACTTGTTAACTTCTGCGTTCCAAAAACAGTAATGTTGACAAACTATATAACTTATTTTAGAAGCCTATACCATGTCTGGCGAATATGTAGGTAAATATTACCGACTTCATAAACAGGTGAGTATTTCTTTGTATTTAGTTGGAATATGACTTATTTGAGAGGAGTCATTTGCTTGTGTAAATTCTATAAAAGGAGACCATTTAGCGAACAAATTTGAAGATGCCCGTTGTTCTTCCATCCTTCTGACTGAATCAGTAATTTTGTCCATCGCTAGCAGTTCCCATAACTTATTAAACCATCTTGAAACAGAAATAACATTGGGGGTCTTTCCAGCTTGAGGCAATTATAGTCTTTGCTGCGAACACTAAAGTAGAAATGAGTTCTTGACGTATTTTAGGAACCTTGTTATCCCTCCACAGATTTAGTAAGATAAGATCTGGCGTTTTATCAATATCATAGCCTGTTATAGTGGGTTTTTTTAAAAAAGATCAGTGTGAAGACCTATGACCCACAGAGTTACACCACCAGGCCCTGCCCAGGCACTAATTTTTTTTAATTTCAAGATTTAGCAACCCTACAGCTTGGTGACCTACATACCAGTGTTCTGTCATCCCTTGCTGGGCCTCTGTTCTTGGATGTGGAAATCACTTTTCTAGATGGTTATCTTTGTCTGTTTGTCCTTCTGTCTGTTCATTCTTTCAATCTACAGAAGACTTAGGGTGGTGTGAAAAAAAAAGTGTATATCATTAAAACAACAACAACAGCAGCAACAACAACAGCAACAACAATAAGTTGATGATGATGACGACGTCACTGTTGCCTGTCCCCACATACACCCCTGTCTCCAAGTGCCAGCTCAAATGGAGTGGTCTTGCATATCATCTGTATAAACCTGTGGGGTAAAGAAGTATCAAAAGCATGGGGGTAAACCACCCCACCCGCACCATCAGGAAGGTGCTCAGCATTGTTCTTAAGGATCATGAATGAAACACGGAGAACTTGATGGTCTTTTTGGTATGTAGGCCACACCATCAATTTATATGTGTACAAAACACTATGATTCAACTCTCACGATTTGTTTGTTGCACAATTCATTTTGCTGATACTTGTTTCTCCCCCTCCTCCTCTTGCTTAGCTTGCCGCAGGCTATCAAACGAAGCTGTCTTACCTTACGCTCATCTATCAACTGTGAACTATTAAGGGAACAGCAGAAACCTTGTAAGCAGTTGAAGGATAGCATCTTGGCTGTGTTTCAAATCACAGTGCCACAGAAGTTCGAGTGGTTTCTTTCCCCTCCGCCCTTTTTCTTAACGCCAGTTGCTCACCACTCTGCCTGAACCTGCTGGCAGAAAGCTACTTGAATTTAGGAAAATCTATAAAACTTCACTGGGTGTTGCTGCAAACTGTTAATCACATTAAGCTGAGCTCCACGGCGTGTTTCCGTTTATTAGGTATTGTAAGCCGTTCCCACAGGAGCCCATTCAGAGCACGCCAAGGGAAAGCCTGTTGTAGCTGTGTAGCTGTGGTGGAGGTCACGCCGAGTGCCACCACCTGAGTGAAATGTCTGTCCTTTCAAAGAGGTCACTGTTTTCTTTAGATGGTTTGCTTTCAAATTCTGGTGTTTCCCAGCATACCAATAGAAGGCATTTTTGGAAGAAGGATTAAGCTCAATGTTTTCCAAATGCCTGGCAGCAGAATGAGGGATGCCACTGTACTGAAGTTGTATATCCTAGACTTATCTTCCAGCAACCCCAATTATGTGGCTGCTGAAGCTATGGTGGAAAGCAGGCAAACAGGTGGGTGGGAGGCAGAGAAAAGGTTCTTCTTCTCTCTCTGATTCCTCCTCCTCCCTTTCCCAGTGGCACCTGGGATGCTGCTTTGTTTAGAACCATGACAGAAGGGACTCTGGGAAATGTAGTCCCTAGAGCAACTAACATTAGCAGCATGCTAGTTCCCACAACCAGGTAAGTGCGTTTGGGAGTAGGAGTTGTGAACCCATGGGGTAGTCATGTTTGGGCAAGGTTTTTGGGAAACCCAAGAAGAAGAAGAAGAAGAAGAAGAAGAAGAAGAAGAAGAAGAAGAAGAAGAAGAAGAAGAAGAAGAAGAAGAAGAAGAAGAAGAAGAAGAAGAAGAAGAAGAAGAAGATGAAGAAGAAGAAGAAGAAGAAGAAGAAGAAGAAGAAGAAGAAGAAGAAGAAGAAGAAGAAGAAGAAGAAGAAGAAGAAGAGGAAGAGGAAGAGGAAGAGGAAGAGGAAGAGGAAGAGGAAGAGGAAGAGGAAGAAGAAGAAGAAGAAGAAGAAGAAGAGGAAGAGGAAGAGGAAGAGGAAGAGGAAGAGGAGGAGATTGGATTTATACCCCGCCCTTCACTACCCAAAGGTGTCTCAGAGCGGCTTACAAACTCCTTTCCCTTCCCCTCCCCACCACAGACACCCTGTGAGGTAGGTGGGGCTGAGAGAGCTCTTGACAGAAACTGCTCTTTTTCAAGGACAGCTCTTATCAGAACTATGGCTTGCCCAAGGTTATCCAGCCAGGTGCAGGTGGAGGAGTGGAGAATCAAACCTGGCTCTCCCAGATTAGAGTCCGCGCACTTAACCACTACACCAAACTGGCTCTCCAGGAGTTCCAGTGGGTTTTCAGTATCTCAGATTAGGAAGTAGGAGAAAACAACAGATTTACAATAGAATGGTCCCAGTTCCAAATCAAGTCTAGGGTAATTTGTCTGTCAACAAGAAGGGGTGCAGTTTTTTCCTCAATTAATATTGGAGGCATACTTATATCCACAAAAGGTCACACACTTTTAGAATTAACTGGAGGCTGTGGCATGTCATTCCACAGGAAAACAGTTCAAACTGGAAAACAACTAACTGAACTGGTACTCTTGTAACACTCAAGAGATTAACGTAAAACACACTTCCAGGTAGGGAAGAGGCTATAGATGGGTTTGGGTTTTTTTAAAAGTAACTTCTCTTTCTTCAGAGGCAATTGGCCCTGGTCACACGGGGGGGGGGGGAGCACGGCCAAAGCGCGGCTTTTCTGAGCCGCAGCAAAATAGACGCCCGGCAGCGGGATCAGACAGATCCCCTGAGCCGCCGCGCAGTTGCTCCTTGGCACGATCAAATGCCAGGGGGGGAAGCCATGGGACGGAGAGCAAGGCAACCGGCTGCGCATGTGCACGCATGCGCAGTTTGGCCGGGAGCCTCGAATGCTGCGGAAGACAGGCGCAGCAGCGATCCCACAGCCGCCCTTGCTGTGGAGCTTCAGGTACGTCGTACTCTTTTCTAGTTTTTTTTTTAAATGTGTGTTTCCCCCTGGAAAGGACGGATTGGGGACGGGTGCGCTTCGCTTCCCACATATTGCGGTGTGATCGCGCCCAATTGATATGTTAATGGTGATCAGACAGCATAGGAAAAGTGTCTTTTCCTCATAGCAATAGGACACTCAAATTATCAATTGACTCACCAGAACCTTCTTATTGTGGGTTGAGCCTCCCCCCATTTACCTGGGCTGGTGGGGGCTCCCGGGTGGACAGAGCAGACCCTGCTGACATCTGGAACAACTATGGTGAGCCAATGACAGAAGCCCTGCCAGAGAGTAGGTGTGGAAGGGCTGGGAGGACCACAGCACACAGGGGCTTGGCTGGGGCACTCTAAGTACCAGCTGCATCCTCTGCACAGCATGAGAGGAGGTGGGGCTACACGACCAGGCCACACCTACCAGCAATCCCACAGACAAGGCTGGCAGTACTGGCAGTAAACCCTCTTGGGCTGGCTCAGCCCAGAGAAGAGACCCTCTACGGTAGCAAGGGAGGAAGGCTCTTTGAATCCGTACATAGTTACTTGCTTGGATCTTTGCCACTGACCTGAACGAGTATATCTCTGACAGTCTCCAAAGACACTGATTTGTGCAGCTGTTGAGGTTCCCTCTTGGATTACTGGCTGTCTGGACATTTGGCACCTCTGTCCAAGAATGCAGATCCCTACTTGGAACCTGTTTGGATAGGTAGCTAAAACTGTAACTCTGCTTTCTTCTCTTGCTCGCTATCTTTCATCCTCTTGCCTTCCCCTTCTTGAGTGATGCATATTGCACAGTATGGGCGGCTTTAGACTCTTGGCAATTTAATGTGGACATTCTAGGATTTGACAAAGTTGTGGTATGCTTGATATTATAATTGCTCAAGTGTGTAAGCTATTCCCGTCAATAAAGTTATCTCTGATATATGCTGTACATTGCCCTGAGCCCTGTTCTCACAGTTTAAAATCTAATCTAATCTATCAATCAATCAATAATAAAATAAATATTTCAGGTCTTGGCGCGTCTTCCAAATTCACCTAGAAGCTTTCTTAGTGTGAATTTGGTCCAGAACAGAAAGCGGACTTCATTCACAGGGACATGTATCTAGGACTTCTTTGTCTTCCTGACCATGCTCGGTAACGCAAAAAGAAGGTAGGGAGGCTCTTACCTGGATTTAATTTACTACAACAAAATCAGATTTCTAAGACATGGGGTCCAGTCACATGCAGAATTAAAATTAGCCGCGCGATAGGGATGAATGCCGGGTGGATTTTACGGGCACGATCACATGGGAACATCTGGCAAGTGTCCCGCACCTGTCGGCAACCTGTATCTCCCCGCCTAAGATGTGGAGTAAAAAGATACCTGGGAAAGTATAGTATCTCCCGGAAAACACGGGACGCGGGCGTGCGTCGGATCACGAAAGCGCTGGTATCCCGTTACATCCGGCGTCCGTCTGCATCCCATCTCACACCGGATGTTTTTTTAAAGCTTCCCCCCACCCTTGCTCCTCAGTTTTTCAAGGGTAGGGGATTAAGGCTGGTGGCAGGATTTTATCTGCCATGGGTGGGGAAATGCCAAGTCTAATCATGTCCTGTATGAGAACTTATCCATTTGGGCTGGAAAATGGTGGAAGGGTGAGTATGAAAAACGGAAGCAGCACGTTTCAGGCTTGTTGGCTTAGTTCCTGGACAATCCCCCCCCCTTTTTTTACATAACACATTGTTCCTTGGTATGTATTGTTGGAAATGTATGTGTTTACAAGGTCTGACAATTCAGTCATTATAGGGTTAACTTGTTTGCCTAGTATTGCTATTGTTTAGACCTACGTGGAAGGGATACCTCGCACTGAGCCAATGGGGAATTAGCCCGGGAAAAGTAGCTTCTATTGTGATACAGATTGGTCTTTTGTTTCAGGTGATTTCCTTTCTAGGCGTCAAGAAGAAGGAGAGATTCTCCATTATCTGTGTGCTAGTGTTGACTATGGGCAGCTCAGAAAATGTAGCTGTTAGTGTTATGTTTATTTGTAGTAATCCCGTATACCTTTTACCCTTAGAAATAAAAGGTTTTTAAAAGCAAAGAAATCTCTTCTTTCCAATAGAGCAAGATCCATTAATAGTCTGAGTATTAAACACTTCTGACTATTTTACAACATGTATAGGGGTTCCCATACCTAGTTTTAAGTTTGTATTTAAATACGCCAGGATTTCTGACCAAATACCAAAGACTTTTGTTTTCTTAGCAGTGAGTCTGTTAGGAATGAGAAATGATATTCTTAGGAATGAGCCTCTTGCTCCAAAGCAGGCTGGGTCACACTATTATTAAGCTGTGCTAAGGCTCTTTAACAGTCTCTAAATACAAATGGAGCATGGCACATCCCTCAGAAATCATTCATCGAGAGCCTATTAGCAAGCACACAGCTAGGATTTCTGCCTTTCGGAGCCCATACACTGAAGTAACCCCACTGAAGCCAATGGGAATTTGGCCCGAATAAATATTTAGAGGATTGCCTCCCCAGTTAGGCCACTGTGTTAATATATTATGCAACCTCATTTGTTACTGTAGTTATTACAGAAGGAAATTGCTCTTTTCTCCCTGTGTCAGGTAACCTCTGGATTTCACACATTTGTCTCCGTCTCTAGGACAACCTGTAGCAAATCACAATATTTGAGGTCTCCTCCTTTACATGCACCCCAAAGATTGTCAGAATATAACATATCATACAAATCCATGGATGACAACGATTGTGATCATCATCAATGTATTGTGAAATTTGGCATGCAGTACTTGACAATGAATGGGGCTGCGGTGGCTCAGTGGTTAAGACGCTGACCTGCAGGCTGGAAGGTCGGTAGTTCAACAGTTCGAGACCCGAGTGTGCTGCATGACAGAGTGAGCTCCTGTCTCTGGTCCCAGCTCCTGCCAATCTAGCAGTTCAAAAGCAAGAAATTGCAAGTAGATAAATAGGTACCACTTCAGTGGGAAGGTAACAGTGTTCCGTGTGCCTCGGCATCTAATCATGCCGTCCACATGACCACGGAAACGTCTTCAGACAGCGCTGGCTCTTCGGCTTCGAAACGGAGATGAGCACTGCACCCTAGAGTCGGATTCGACTGGCTTTCGAGCAAGGGAAACCTTTACCTTTACTTAACAATGATACATGTATTAACCACCATAAATGTCAATTCACTAGGAAGGCAAATTGACTTCTCACTTGACTCAGTAAACCATTGTCCTACCTAGTTAGTATAGACAAGAAAGGGGACCCGCGAAACTCGCGGGGGGGGGAGAACGCAGCAGCAGCAGGTAAGCTTCCCCCCCATCCTGCCGGTTCCCCCCCGTCTTCTCCACCACCACCCTCCACCACCACCCAGCTCGGGGGGCAAGGCCCAAGTGGCTTGCAGCCGCTGTGCCTCGCCGATCACTCCCCGCCTCCTCCCCCGGCTCCAAAGCGAGGTTCGAGTGGCTTGTAGCCGCCGTGCCTCACCGATCTCCCCCCACCTCCTCCCCCTGCCTCCTCCCCCCCAGCTCTGAAGAGAGGCCCAAGCGGCCTCAGCCTTGTGGGGCTCTGGGGCAATTTGCCCCCCTCAGCAAACATTCACCCAAGCACCCATATTATGACTTGGATGGAAAGGTGGTGGTGGTGGTGGTGGAGGAGGAGGAGGAGGAGGAGATTGGATTTATACCCCGTTCTTCACTCAGAGTCTCAGAGTGGCTTACAGACTTCTTCCCCTCCCCCTCCCCACAACAGACGCCCTGTGAGGTGGGTGGGCCTGAGAGAGCTCTTACTGAGAACTGCCCTTTCAAGGACAGCTCTGACAGAACTATGGCTTGCCCAAGGTCATCCAGCAGCTGCAGGGGGGGAGTGGGGAATCAAACCCTGTTCTCCCAGATTAGAGTCCGCACACTTAATCACTACATCAAACTGGTGAGGATTGTGCTGGGACTATATAGTTTAGAACAACTGTTTTGAGACTGTGGGCCCTTTTGGAATTCTGATAGAGGGTGGTGGGCACAACTACAAGATGGCTGTCGCAGGAGGCGGAACCACACACACACGGAGGAAACCCAAGTGCAAGGGAGAAGAGCGTTAATTGTAAAACCCTTCCATTAGACTGACAGAGAAAACAGACTTCTAACCATGCTGATAGATTCAGGTGGGTGGCTGTGTTGGTCTGAAACAGCAGAACACAGTTAGAGTCCAGCAGCACCTTTAAGACCAACAACGCACACTTCCTCATATCTTGGATACCTTGAATAACACTTTGTTGATCTTCAAGGTGCCACTGGACTCTAACATGGTTCTAACCATGCTGTTGCTTTTTGTGGAGATTGGATGGCTTTACTCTTTGTGAAGGCGCCAGGGGAAAGCTTTGTTCTGTTGTTCTTTTAGGCTGCAATCCTAAAGTCTCATTCCTGTGAATAAGCCCCATCGAATAAAAGGGATTTACCTGTGAGCAGACTTGCTTACTTCTCCTAGGCGCTTCACAAGGATCGTTTACTCCTATATGAACCTGCTTAGCAATCAGGATCAGCCACAGAGGCCTTGTGTCCCGTGCCTGCGCTTTTGGAAGAAGAAGGATAGGATTTTATACCATGCCTTTCTGTACCTTAGGGCCGCGGTGGCTCCCAAGTTAAGATGCTGAGCTGCAGATTGGAAGGTTGGTAGCTTGGCAGTTCGAGACCCGAGTGCCGCATGATGGAGTGAGCTCCCGTCTCTGGCCCCAGCTCCTGCCGACCCAGCAGTTTGAAAGCAAGGAATTGCAAGTTGATAAATAGGTACCGCTTTGGTGGGAAGGGAACAGCATTCCGTGCACCTCAGCGTTTAGTCATGCCGGCCACATGACCGTGGAAAAAGTCTTTGGGCAGCGCTGGCTCTTCGGCTTGGAAACGGAGATGAGCACTGCCCCCTAGAGTCAGATTCGACTGGCTTTCGAGCAAGGGAAACCTTTACCTTTACTTTTTCTCTACCTTAAGGAGTCTCAAAGCAGCTTACAATGACATTCCCTTTCTCTCCTTACAACAGGCACTTTGTGAGTTAGGTGGGGCTGATAGAGTTCTGAAGGAACTGTGACTGGTTCAAGGTCACCCAGAAAGCTTCATGTGGCAGAGTGGGGAATCAAACCCAGTTTTCCAGATTAGAGAATGCTACTCTTAACACCACACTGGCTCCCTGTGCAGGGAATGCCAGTGGACTTTTTAGTGGTGGCACCTTAACTCCTCTTCTGTGGCGGTTTGCCTTTTAGCCTGAACAATCCAGTTAAAAGACTCCTTTTTCAATCAAAATGTTGGGTTGCTTCTAGCTGTTCTGTCTTACTCCCTTGATTTCTCTCACTCATTCGATTGACGTGATTGTCTCCTATTTTACTGTTTCTTCTTGCTGTGCCGGTTCTGTTAGAGCTTTTATTGCTGCAGAGGGTCTTAGCGTCTCTGCTGCCCTTTTAGAGGTTTCAGTATTTGAGGGCTGGTTTTATTTTGATGAATTCTTTTATTGCTTTATTATATTCTAAAAGCCCTTGTGAGTCATCAGCTGAGAGTCACCGGCCATAAGTCTTTTAAAGAAATAACAATTAATAAATATTTTAATCATTATTTATATACACATTTAATTTGGCTGGCAGCGTTGAATTTTTGTTTGACTAAACAGCATTTGTGCGGCCTGGGACCGACATACCTAAGGGATCACCTCTCCCCATTAGGCTTTCCAAGTCCCCCGCCCCAGAGGCCCGTTCCCCGCCGCCGGTGGAT
>NW_015160837.1:1119563-1121447 GCF_001447785.1 Gekko japonicus
TCTGTGTAACTGCTTGCTAACAGTGTAGAATTGCTTGCACAGGCGTAGAAGATGTAATGACTATGCTTGTTGGGGAACCGCTTTCTTCTCAAGGACAACAGGTGGGAGATAGAGAGTTTCTAGCCTTTGTTTTAATTAGTAGAGTCTATGGGAACTGCTAGCTGCTGATAGCAGGGGCCGTTGCTTTCTCATGAAATGAGCGCACAAAAATGCTCTGGATATCAGGGCGGGAATAATGATCATTGGTTAAAAGTGATTTTGATTTCCCTTTATGTTGCTTGTGCTTCCGCATTATGTTATTCCAATCAGAGACCTGTTCAGTGATCCATGGCTTCAATAGAGTAACCTTTTCTATGGAAAGTGACTCCGTTGATTCCAGGTGAAACCTGACATACTGATTGGAATCCTATCTTTCCCCATCTGTACGCATCTATCAAACCCGATATGAGCGAAGAAGAGGGGGAAACCATCCCTGACGGGACTGAGCCGAAAATGCTTGACGACAAGGACAAGTCTATCCCAGACATGACAGTGGTGGTGACTGGGACCGAGGCTCCACCGGTGTATACCCCGGCGGAAGGAGCCAGAGTGAAGTCGGTGACGGCCACCATGTACATGACCCCGAAAGGCCCGGCACGTCCATCGTGGAAAGACTCATCAGCAAGCTGGAGCCAGTTCGATGCTGACGGGTTGCGGGAGTGGCAAGCGCACTGGGGAGTACGGAAGCGTGACAGCCTCCACGATTGGAGGCTGCAAGGGGCGGCTGCGATGAGTGAGGCCGCCGAGGAACCCCTACCATTCGGGGTGACCGTGAGATCTAAGGCCCACAGCGGCAGGGCGTCCCCTGAGGAGGGGATGTGGGACCAGCTGAAGGCAATGAACCAAGCAGTGATGAACATGCAGCACACTTTGAACGAAGTGCTGGGAGCTTTGCCAGAGTTGATGATGAGGACCCTCGAGGAAGCTGAGGAGCGCAGGCAGCGAGAGTACGAGGCCATTTGGGACAGGGGAAGACCGCTGCAGATGTTGCCGGTCAAGCGGCCGCCTCTGGAGCAGCCTCCCGCAGACCAACAGCAGCAAGCGCCTCAGCTGCCGGGTCCCCAGCTCCCCCCTCCCCAACCAGGGGCGCCCCAACCAGTGCCGCGACCACCGAGTCCCAGACCTCAGCAAATCCCGAGGGCGAAGGACCTGATCGAGGCAACGTTTGATGGGAACCCCGAAGAGTTGCCGTACTTCGTGGTGAGAGTGCAAAAGTTCCTGGAAAAATTGGGCCACCTCTTCCCAGATGACAGCAGCCGAATTGATGTGGTAGCAGCTCGCTTGAAAGGGGTGGCGGCGGCTTGGTACGTTAGCTTGCATACTACCAGAGGCCCAGAACTCAGAGACATGTATGCCTTTATGTGGGCCTTAAGACGTCAATTTGAAGACCTGAATGCCGCCCCGAGAGCTAGAGTCTACCTTCGAACCTTGCGTCAGGGGTGGAAGACAGTGAGAGACTACTCTGCAGAGTTTAAGCTTCACGCAGCGAAGCTGGCTGACTGGCCAGACCACATCCTAGCAGAGATGTTCCGTGTCGGCCTGAATCAGGAAATACGGGAGACGGTGTTGCGATCCGTGGACCCCGTTTCCTTATCAGGTTGGATCCTCGAAGCCGAGAGTGCAGAGAACCGTTTACATACTCTTCGACTGGATGTGGCCAAGGCAGGGGGAAAACCAAGTCCTCAGACCCCAAAGCCGAAAGTCTACAAGCAACCGGACCCACAGAGGGAGCAACGAATGAGGCAAGGGCTTTGCCTCAAATGTGGTGAGAAAGGGCACTTCGCAGCCGGATGTGGGCAGAAAACTCCCCGTGACAAACAGGAGACCGGAAAGCCCTACACGACC
>NW_015160837.1:1122047-1138886 GCF_001447785.1 Gekko japonicus
GCTGGGGCAGTTTGAGTACCTGGTGATGCCCTTCGACCTTCAGGGCGCTCCGGGGGTATTCATGAACTTAATAAACGAGGTCCTACATAAACACCTCTTCAAGGGGGTCCTTGTGTATTTAGATGATATCCTTATCAACTCCCCCCGATCTCTCCTCCCACGTGACATTGGTGAGAGAGGTTTTTAAGACGTTGCACAAGCACAAACTGTTTGCTAAGTTGTCCAAGTGTGAATTTCACAAGACTCACATTGAATTTTTGGGGTATAGGATATCCGAACCGGGGCTGGAGATGGACCCGGGGAAAGTCCGAGATGTGGTGGGGTGGGAGGCGCCCCGAACCCGGAGGCAACTACAATCATTCCTTGGATTCTCCAATTTTTACAGAACCTTCCTAAAGAACTTTGCACAAATTAGCCTCCCCCTAACTGATTTATTGAAAACCAAGGAGAAGGGTCCAGACGCCACTAAGCCGGGAGCTAAGTTGCAGTGGTCAGCTGAATGCCAGGAAGCGTTCGAACGCTTAAAAGCCTCCTTCACTTCTGAGCTGGTGTTGGCTCACCCAGATGAAACAAAAAAGTTTATTGTGCAAACTTATGCATCAGACGTAGCGATGGGGGGGGCATTTTGCAGGAAGGGGATGATGGGCTTCTTCATCCGCTAGCCTATGTTTCTAAAAAGTTCACGGATTCTGAAAGACATTGGTCTGTGTGGGAGAAGGAAGCGGCCGCGATTAAGCTGGTGCTGTCAACGTGGAGACATTGGCTGGAAGGGGCCAGGGTGCCGTTTGAGGTGTGGACTGACCACAAGAACTTAGAAACGCTAAAAACGCCATGCAGCCTGAACTGTAGAATTGCTTGCGCAGGCGTAGAAGATGTAATGACTATGCTTGTTGGGGAACCGCTTTCTTCTCAAGGACAACAGGTGGGAGATAGAGAGTTTCTAGCCTTTGCTTTAATTAGTAGAGTCTATGGGAACTGCTAGCTGCTAATAGCAGGGGCCGTTGCTTTCTCATGAAATGAGCACGCAAAAATGCTCTGGATATCAGGGTGGGAATAATGATCATTGGTTAAAAGTGATTTTGATTTCCCTTTATGTTGCTTGTGCTTCCGCATTATGTTATTCCAATCAGAGACCTGTTCAGTGATCCATGGCTTCAATAAAGTAACCTTTTCTATGGAAAGTGACTCCGTTGATTCCAGGTGAAACCTGACACAGGTAGGACTTGGCAACCCTACTCCCAATATGTGCCCCAGAGAGCCTTGCGCTCTGCTGATCAAGATCTGCTGGCTGTCCCCAGCCCGAGGGATGTCCGTTTAGCCTCGACCAGGACCAGGGCTTTCTCTCTCTTGGCCCCAGCTTGGTGGAACAGGCTCCTGCGTGAGATCAGGGCCCTGTTAGACCTCCTACGTGAGATCAGGGCCCTGTGGGACCTCCTACCATTCTGCAGGGCTTGTAAAATGGAGCTGTTCTGCCAGGCCTTTGGCTGAGGCCTTTGGCTGAGGCCTTTGGCTGAGGCCTTTGGCTGAGGCCTTTGGCTGAGGCGGCGGGCGTCCAGTAAAAAAGTCGGCCTCCCCTGCTGAAGACACCACTCCCACGTGGCCCAGATAAACTCAGAGTCCATAGGCACAAGTATCAGAGACTGTGAGACAACCGGTGCAATCTGTTTGTAATTTTTTGATTTTTAATGTGTTTCATTAACTACTTATTATTGTGATTCCTGTGATGCCGAATGGCCCAATTATTTGTTGCGATCCGCCCTGAGCCCGTTCGCGGGGAGGGTGGGATATAAATTTGAGCGATAAACAAACGAACAAATAAATCGCGAATATCTGCTTCTATAAGCCAGTACAGAATATGCAAAATTCCACAGTGGGCTCATAGTTTCAACAAGCTAGACTGCAGTCCATAATAATTTCTCTAAGTAACTTTGCGAATCATTTAGGACAGTGCAAGTCTATTGCCTGCATCGAAAAGCTGTCTTGAATCATTCACTTTTACGTCGTTTGTGGAAAGTCCGAGAGTGGGAGACTCCCTGACCTCCTCAGGCAGGCCATTCCACAAGATGGCGGCCACAACAGGGAAGGCAGGGGTGCAGGCTGAGATACTGCGTTTGGTACTGCCGGGTCCCATTCTTCCCTTCCTGTTCTCTGCCCTTGTAGTTCTCCAGATTATTAGTCAAGATCCAACCAGACGGTATCATGAAAGCTGAAGACAAAGTTTTCTCTGCATCAGCCTCACACATTCCAGCACAGCTTAGATGCTGTGCAGCTTGTAGAACATGTTCTCAAGGCATGTAACCTTTCAGCGACTGTAAGGGCGGCAGAATAAGCATTGTGGTGGCCTCTCTCCTCCGTTCAGCATAGGACAAGATGGTAGCTGATTCAACCTCTTTGTTGAAACTGTCACTCTTTATTGCCGTGGTTTGGCAAAGTCTTCGGCTGAACAGAAAGATAAAGGATAAACTAAAACAGTCAAAAACCACAGGAAGGACAGTCCTCTTAGCATGAGTTAGGCAGGGGAACGAAAGTGTTAGTGTGGAAGATTAAAGGCATAGCCACAATCTGAGATTCAAAACAGCTTTAAGACAAGGGTGGCTTGTTCACACTTCCACAGGCAACTTAAAAAGGATCAGATTCTGAATTCTTCCGGATGTCTCAGAATCCTACAGATATTAGAAGGGTGACAGAGTGGGTTCCCCGAGGGAAAGGCCAATAGGCAGATTTTACTTTTGTGCCACTCCCTAATTATATAGTGAATTTGATCCAAATGTGTTAGAAATTGCCTTGAATCATCTGAGACCCAACCACACCCTTTTATAAAAGCAAGGGAAAAATGCTTGGAGGCCCTTATTCATGTGTTTTATTCCTTCTTCTTCCTTTAATTATTGGTTTTGTGACATTCTGTAGCTTGAAGGAGCTACTAAGAAGTACGAGAGTGAAGTTTAATAAAAGCACAGCTTTTTATAGGCCCTGCGAGAAACCACAATACCCCTACCTTCTTATCTGAGTTCTTCAGTCTGTCAGGGAATCAATTTAATTTCTAGGCATTTAACATTTAGAGTGGCCCATCGCTTCAGGGACGCATATGCCTGTGGTACAAGCTCCTTCCTCCTACTGACCTTTTGTTTCTTAGTTGGAACAATCTCTGGCAAAGTTGGGGAAGCGTCCTAGAGCATTATGGGTACTGGAATCACCTGGATGTGATGTCACAACATCTGCAGCATCGTGTTCCTCTCACACTATTTTTTCTCCTGCTGCTCCATTGCTCAAATGCCGGCAATGGAGGCTGGTGGTGGGAGTTTGCCCGCTACACACCGGCAACTGGTGCTCCTATGTGTTGGCATACTCTGGGCTGGGAAATTCCTGGAGATTTGGGGATGGAACCTGGGGAGGGTGTTTTTTGGAGAGGGCAGGGAGCTCTGTGGGGTATAATGCCATACAGTCTACCCTCCAGTTTGGTGTAGTGGTTAAGTGTGCAGACTCTAATCTGGGAGAATCGGGTTTGAGTCCCCACTCCTCCACTTGCACCTGCTGATGTGACCTTGGGTCAGTCACAAGCTCTGCACAGCTGTCCTTGAAAAAGAGCAGTTTCTGTCAGAGCTCTCTCAGCCCCACCCACCTCACAGGGTGTCTGTTGTGGGGAGGGGAAGGGAAAGGAGTTTGTAAGCCGCTCTGAGACTCCAAGTGAAGGGCGGGGTATAAATCCAATCTCTTCTTCTTCTTCTTCTTCTTCTTCTTCTTCTTCTTCTTCTTCTTCTTCTTCTTCTTCTTCTTCTTCTTCCAAATGAGCCATTTTCTCCAGAGGAACTGCTCCGGTAGTATGGAGATCCATTTGTAATTCTAAAAGATCTCCAGGTGCTGCTTGGTGGCTGGAAACCCTACATCCGAGAAAGCCCGCGAAGTTCTTCCATTCTCTTTTTATTATTATTATTATTTATTAATTATTCAATTTGTACCCCACCCTCCACTGTGTCTGATCATATGCTGGGGAAATAAAGACAGGATTATGTTTTGTCTCTCCACAATTGGCAGCTGCCCTGATTTGTAGACTGGGGAGGGAGATATTTTATTTATGCCCTTGCCCTGCGGTTTCCAGAAACTAGTATCTCGGAGGTACTAGTTTTTTACGACGCATCTTCGGCGGGAAGCCTCGGGTTAGCCACAGGAGCTCTACGCTTCCCAGATGTTGCGGTTTGATTGCGCCCGGAAAATCCGCCAATCTTCCGTCTCTGTAGCGTGGCTAATGCTCCGTGTGACCGCAGCCCTAGTTGACAACAGGGCTATTGATTAGGCCCTGGGTCTTCAATGCTGATCCATGCCCTAGATCTCGGCTAAGAGGCACAAAGTAATTGCCCCCTCCTCATCTCCTCCGGTCTAGATTTTGTGTATGTGTTTCGTCACCAGTCCCAAACCATCCCCCACCAATCAGTGCACTGAGGTGGTACCATGAGTATCCGGGGTCCTTTTGCCAAGGAAATCTAGTGTGGTTTGAAGACTAAGATATGACAATGCCTTGGCCAGAAAGAAAGGTTGCTCTTTCTTCATTCCCTGCAGAATAGGAATATCAGTCTCTAGGCCTAGGGAAGGAGGACTGCAGGAGGAGCAATGCAGTGCTGCGTTTCCGAATTAGGGATGCCAGGTCTGGTTCGGAAAATACCTGGAGTCTTTGGGGGTGGATCCAGGAGAGGGCGGGGTTTGGGGAGGGGAGGTGCCTCAGCATGGTGCAATGCCACAGAGTCCCACCCTCCAAAGCAGCCATTTTCTCCAGGGGAGCTGATCTCTGTCAGCTGGAGATGAGTTGTAAAAGCAAGAGATCCCCAGGCCCCATCCGCAGGCTGGCAACCCTATTCTGAATACCCAATCAAGATTATTTTTTTTAAGGTGTACCTTTGGGAGGTTCACTGTAATGAGCTGAGAATCACTTACCTAGAAGCAACGAGAGCAGCATATCAGAAAGAACACCTGCAGTTTTATCTCGGCAGCCGCTTTACAAGCACAGACTCAAATACATCTCATCCCTCCTTAATCATTTTAATTAGAGGCAATAGGTGCAGTAGCCACATTGTCTGGAGGCAGACGTGCAACATTGTCCTTGCCAGGTGGGACAGGGCGTAGCCGAAGATGCCTCGCTCTAATGAAGGGTGGTGCCTATCTAGGCAATCGCGCGTTTGCAGTCTGGCAGTGCAAATTCCAAAACCAGCTATTGCACAACTTCCATAACAATCATTCTGGAGCCGGGACCTGATTCACTACAACGCAGAAACCAGCCAGGAGCAAATGTCTAAAGATGCTACAGGACGAGAGCAGTAAGAATGGGCTTCCAAAGGCACTTTACTAACCAGATGTTGGAGGTAAAAGAGACCTTACTTTAATTGATTCAAAATGTGTTTCAGTGGCCCTTCCTGCACTGACAGCTTGCACTGGAGAATCCGAGGAGTCAAGCCTGAAGGGTTGGTTTTGCAGTCACACACATTCCCCCTGCACTGGTTCCCGCCACCCCTATGGTTTATTTATTTGTGTATTCTGCATGCATTCTGCATCTACAAGCAAAACCTGCATTTTTTGAGTTAACTGGCTGCTTTGTCTAAGATGAAGAGAAAGGAAAAACCCCTCCCTCCGTGATTCTGCAAAAGAAAGAGAAGGGAGGGGGAAATCCAGGCCCACACATGCAGGACTGACACATTTGGGAACAGGGAATCCCCCAGTCCTTTATATTTACGGATTCCTTCTTATGCGCTCCCTGGCTTTTTGAAACTTTACCCGAGCAGGAGGGCACGTCCCCTTTTGTCTTCGGAGAAGGAGGGAAAGAAAACAGAACGGGGAGGGAGTGTCTACCTAAAGAGAGAGAGGCGGAAACAGGGGAGGGGCACTGGGCAGCACTTAAATACCTGCGGAAACAATTCTACTTTAGAGAGGATTGGCAATTCAAAAGGAGATGAAAACAAAGAATCGCAGCAAAAGGAGTTTTGGTAACTGCAGGGCAACAGTCAGGGGTCATTTAATACAAAAAGAGGTGCACGAGCTCATTAGCATGACTCATTAGCATGACTTATTTGCATATGCCACACCCCCTGACATCACCGGAAGTGTGTCAGAAGGCAACACCCACCGCTCAGGCTCCACTGGACTGTTTTGGATTGATAGCTATTGGGGGAGGGGGGAACGTGCAGATCTGTCCTCGCAGAGGAGGGAGAGCTTGTACCTGAATAAGACTTGGCCCTGAAGGTGCCACTGGACTGTTTTGGACCGTGGGGCAGGGGGGGTGTCTGCAACTTACCTGGCTGCTTTTTGCTCTGACTGAGGGCTGCTAGGAGCCGGGGGTGAGGCTTGTCGCATGTGCCTGCCTCTTGGGCTCTTTACTGCCGGAGCTCCGCTCCTGTGTGCTCCTGCAGGAAATGATCCCTGGCAACAGTGTGCTGGAAGTGGTCTGAATGCAGATTCCTGTAAAACAAATGCAGAAAGAAGAAAAATCCCTGGCACAATCTGGAAGTGAAAGTGGGAGGGAATGCAGAACACAAGAAAAGGATGTGCTCAGAAACTGAGCAAAAATACGGGTGCAGAAAGGGGCAGTGAATATCAATGATTAATGGTTTATAGCATATAATTACAGGAACATGCAGGTGGTATTTGGAATTTGCAATGAGCCCCACTTTTAATCCCCATGGGGGTCTGATACCTTTACTGATACAATTCCCGCCAGTGCCCTTGGACCATTCAGTGAGAATGGTTACCATATTTGGGATCATTCATAATACAGTCCTAAGGTTCCACTGGAGAGGTTTAGGATGGCAACTTGCTTCCCTCACTGGTGCATCTTGGAGCCCTCCCCCCCGAACAAAAATTTAGACCATTCCGTGGGAAGAATCCCCCTCCCCTCACACAAGGAGGGAGTATCCATGCCTCAAAGTGCTGCAATGTCTCACCCTCCTACTGGGAAAGTGTGTTGTTTTTACCTCCCGTCAACATAACTTTTCTGGGTGAATACCAACCGTTGTGTTCTTCTGGCCATTGCTGCTCCTACAGGCTCGTCGCTAAAGTGGGGCATCTCGGGGCCCACCAAGGCCCCCCTGACTTTCCATCCAGCCCAGGCCTGGCAACTCCCAATTTTTAATTTTATTTGTGGTGCTCCCTTGCGGGGGTGTGCGGGGTGCCTCCCCGACTTATTTAAAGGCCCCCTGAATTAAAAAATCTTGGCTACGGGCCTGTGCTCCTAGCCAAAGACTTGTGACCCACGACCGGTGTTCCCTCTAAGCTGAGTGAGTGTGAGCTAGCTCACAGTTTTTTAGCCTCCGGCTCACACATTTTTGTCTTCACTCAGGAAGGATGGCTCCAAAGCAAACTGATTTATGCAGTAGCCAAAGTGCTCGCTCACAGCTTTAATTCCAGTCGCTCACAAAGTAGAATTTTTGTTCACAAGACTTCCCAGCTTAGAGGGAACACTACCCATGACCAGGGGTCGTTTCGTAGAAAAAGAGCTAGGGGAACTCATTAGCATAACTCATTAGCATATGCCACACCCCCTGACATCACTGGAAGTGTGTCATAAGGCCACACCCCCTGACATCACCGGAAGTGTGTCATAAGGCCACACCCCCTGACATCACCGGAAGTGTGTCATAAGGCCACACCCCCTGACATCACCGGAAGTGTGTCATAAGGCCACACCCCCCGCCCCCAACGGTCCCGGCCATGAGGGGCCCGGCCTGGAAGCAGGGGGCGGGGCTTCATCATGTTCCCCGCCCCCCATACCTCACCCAGGGGAACTGCGATCCCCCATGATTTCCCCCGAAATGACCTCTGCCCATGACCCTTTTGGGCTTCCTGGAAGCTGCACACAAAGTTCCAATACAGCTCCTTGCAAGGGATGAGTATATAACCCCAATGACTACTCTAAATATCTTCCCCAAGACGGGAATTCCAAAGAGTGGATAACATTTTTGGAGGGAAGTGAGGGGCCTGAGTGGGACCCCTTTCTCAAACTTGTAGTTCACCACCACATACACAATCCTGTATGTGCTAACCAGTGTTCCCTCTAAGCTGAGTTAGTGTGAGCTAGCTCACAGTTTTTTAGCCTCCAGCTCACACATTTTAGTCTCAGCTCAGGAAGGAAGGAAGGAAGGAAGGAAGGAAGGAAGGAAGGAAGGAAGGAGAAGAAAAAGAAGAAGAAGAAGAAGAAGAAGAAGAAGAAGAAGAAGAAGAAGAAGAAGAAGAGATTGGATTTATACCCTGCCCTTCACTTGGAGTCTCAGAGCGGCTTACAAACTCCTTTCCCCACAACAGACACCCTGTGGGGTGGGTGGGGCTGAGAAAACTCTTGACAGAAACTGCTCTCTTTCAAGGACAGCTGTGCCAGAGCTTGTGACTGACCCAAGGTCACACCAGCAGCTGCATGTGGAGGAGTGGGGAATCAAACCCGGTTCTCCCAGATTAGGGTCCGCACACTTAACCACTACACCAAACTGGCTCTCCAGAGCAAACTAATTTATGCAGTAGCCAAATCGCTTGCTCACAACTTCAATGCCAGTAGCTCACAAAGTAGAATTTTTGCTCACAGGACTCCACAGCTTAGAGGGAACATTGGTGCTTACCATACATTGTTGAGCCAGTTCAGAGCACGGTATTGACCATGAGAAGAGCTCACTAGAAGAACAAGATCTACATTGCCCGGCATGCTCTGCAGTGGGATTGCCAGATCTCTTATTCTGGCTTGAACCCAGCATCATTGAAAGCTGCTTAGCAGACTGTTGTTTAACCAGCAGAGCTGTCTCTGTCATAGGTATGCAACGACAGGGAAAGTGTTGCCTATTAGCCCTCTATCTCTCCATGTAGCTTCCTGTGGCACAGTTGAGTGCACTGTATTGCCTTTGTTTCTTCCCTTGTCCTGATTGGTGGGTATGGCAGGGCATGACAATGTTACTGTAGACAGCCAGTTTGGTGTAGTGGTTAAGTGCGTGGACTCTAATCTGGGAGAACAGGTTTGATTCCCCACTCCTCCACATGCAGCTACTAGTGTGACCATGGGTTACTTATAAGTTGTTTCAGAGTTGTTCTCTCAAGAGCAGTTCTCGAAAGAGCTCTCTCAGCCCAACTACCTCACAGGTTGTCTGTTGTGGGGAGGGGAAGGGAAAGGGATTGTAAACTGCTCTGAGACTCTGAGTGAAGGGCGGGGTATAAATCCAATCTCATCTTCTTCTACTGAGGCCAGTTAACACTGGGTTGCATTGGTTGGCTGACATGGATGGATAACATGGAGACATCGCCACCTTGCCACTGTGTGATTGGTGGTGGTTAGTGCTGTGGCCATAGCTGCTGTTGTGCTCTCAGTTCCATAAGGTTTGGTGTGTTTTTGTTCTATTTGTTTGTTTAAAATATTTACTGGCCAGCTCTCAATGGAATGGGAGGGGATGGGTGAGAAAATTGGCATTTCTCAATGTGGTGACATCACTTCCGGTCAGAGACTGGGAAGTGACACTGATGCATTGAGTGACACTCTAGGAATCATTCCAATCTCTATGGTCTTTGCCATAGAAATCAGGGAAATTCTTAGAGTGTTGCGTGACATGGTGACTAGAGATGTAAAATTTCCAGAAATTTTGAAGCTCAGAAAAAAACCCAGGTTTTTTTTGAAAAAAACGGAAATTTTCGGAAAAAATGAAAAAAATGCTACATTAGCACTTCTTTTTTCTTTTCCAGATTGAAAGTCATTCTGTTACTTTAGGAACATAAAATATGACGATGGACATTTTTTCTTGGCATGAAATTATCACCACTAGCATATTAAAAATATAGTGTATCCAAACAATTATTATGAACAAAATACCCACCTACATGCAAAAACAAAACTGAAACCTTTTTCTTTTCTTGTGACAATAGCGCCTCCTAAAGGAAGAAATGCATCTTGTACTTGCATTGGAGAGTTCAGTTTGTAACCTAGGACTTGCTTGTCCTCAGTGCAAAGAAATTAGGTCAACCTGATACCATACATATTTTTTAGAAATGATTTGGAAAATATTTGAACACCTTGTCTTAAAATATTTTATTCATCATGTTAAAATAAAACGTTTCATAATCAATTTTTCTTTCTTTTCTTTTTTCAATTTTTCCAATTTTTTGGAAAAAAACCAAAAAAGGCTTCAGGGAAAAAACGGGGGGAAAACGTTTCCCCCCTGAATTTTTCCAGGTGTTTTCCGGGCCTTCACATCTCTAATGGTGACATGACTTCCTGATCTATACGTAGAAGTGACATTGCTGCATTGAGCAATGCCAATTTCATCAATCTTTCCCACACTCACACACACTTCTGCCCTTCACTGGCAACCCTAGAGATGGATAACAGAACATCACCAGTCTTCTGGGAGAGTGTGGGATAGCAGCTAGCTATACCAGCATTGTGCTGACATCAACAGCAGGCCAACACAGTGGTCCTTAGGTTCAGTGCTTGTAGGTTCTCAAATACCTGGGGGGAGGGGGAAGTGTTTTGCTCTAATACAGTCATTTCAATTGAGGGTTATCAGACTGCAGTGGTATTTTAATTAATCAAGTTAATTAATTTCCAAAATATTGTATTCTTATAGTGGCTCATGAAAACGGAACAAAGATACTGCAAGCTGAGTTCACCTCTGTTGGATTTCCTACTGCGGCTTCTACAAATGAAGAAAATTTTGGCGCACAGTCATCTCTGAATCAGTGCTTATTTCTATATCCACAATTATTTATTTGCTTATTTACAAAATTTATATCTCACCTTTCTGCTCTCACAAGGGCCACCAAGGCAGCTAACTATTTCAAACATAAATGATGTTAAAAAAATATATCACATTTTGAAACCATTAAAACCAACTCTCCCCCAATGCACATCATTAAAACAAATTGAAATACATACAAAGACACGGAGATAGCAATTAAAACGTTGGTCAGGAAAAAGTGATCACTGAGGGAATGCTGAACGCTGGCAGAAGCTGACAACAGAAGGAGACGGACAGATCTTCATAGGGAGAGAGTTCCAGAGCTTTGGTGCCATGCCCATAATGCCCATAAAGCCAGCTCATTGGTAGCAGGGGCCTTGGTCCCAGAGCAACGCTATGTCATCCACATATTGGTGCCAACCTAGCTCAAATCTTCACCTCACCCAGCAGTTTTATGTAGATGTTAAAGATCACAGGGGACAAGATGGAACCTTTCTGGACCCCGTAGTCCAAATGCCAAGGGACTGAGCGGCAGACCCCAAGCACCAACTTCTGAAACCTACCCTCCAGGTAGGACCAGAACTACTGCAGAATGGTGCTTTCCCTCGGACTTGCACTTAACACACACACACACACACACACACGGGCTTTCATAGTTGTGCACAATAATCACAGATAGCAATTTTAAAAACTGATATAAACAATATAGAATTAAAGTTTGTTAGCAGCACTGTGGGGAAAAGGGGACTCACCCTCTGTGACGGGAAGTATGTAGGGCTACTGAGGTCTGGCAGTTGATCATATCATATGACTGAACTAGGGAGGGAGGAGTTGCGCCCTGGGACAGACGGGATCCCGCCCCTGCCCTGTCTCAGCTTGGAGGACTTCTGTTACATGCTGATGCTCCCCTTCAGCTGTGGTCAGATCAGCAAATTAGTCAGCAAATTAACCTAACTGTAATGCTAATCTCCCTTATAAATAAAAGCCGGATGGTGGTGGCACTTCTCTAGAACATTCCACACGCTCCAAAATCAGTTCGCTCTCTGATCTGTCATTCAGAGGGTCTCCCTATCCACTGGCTGCTTTGCCTGAGTCCTGCCTCCAACATTCTAAACATTTTGCTGTTCCTCTCCCCGCCATAGCCAGTCAGAACACAGAGGTTATTTGCATATGCAGCCTCATTGGCCTTTGCCTCGGAACACAGAGGTCGTTTGCACATGCAACTTGATTGGCTTTTGCCTCTAACATTCTAAACAGTTTGCTCTTCTGAGGTAAAATCTGTCCAATCTCCAGGTGAGGGCTGGAGATCACTCAGAATTACAACTGCTTTCCAGATGGCAGAGATCAGTTTCCCTGGAGAAAATGGTGGGCTCTGTATCCTTATATGCTGCTGAGGTGGCCCCCATATGACAGCCAATGTGACATAGCAGTCAGGGCTTCAGAGCACGGGAGAGGCTGCGGGTGTGTGGGGGGTGGAAAGCTGAAGAGTGAGGGGGAAATAAAAGTAGGGTGATGATTGGCTGGGAAGGAGATAGGGTTGCCAACTCCAGGTGGGAAATTCCTGGAGATGTGAGGAATGGAGCCTGGAGAGGGTGAGGTTTCAGGAGGCGTGGGACCTCAGACAGGTACAAAGCCATAGACTCCACCCTCCAAACCAACTATTCCCTTCTGGGGAACCATAGTTGCCAATCTCCAGGTGAGGGCTGGAGATCACTCAAAATTACAACTGTTCTTTAGGTAGCAGAGATCAGTTCCTCTGGAGAAAATGGTGGACTCAGTGTCATTATACCCTGCTGAGGTCACCACAGCAAATTGACACTGAGTGTCCAAGGCCGGGGCACCCGCCCAGAGCCTCTTTCTAGAGGCCGTTGTATTTATTTCCACAACGGGCCTTTTTCCTAGTTAACTATAAAGCTGTGCAAATCTATGCTAGTCTATGCTTTCAATAGTCATTTGAATGGGATCGCTAAATAAAACTTTCAAATGAATTTGCAAGAGCACAGTGACTTTTCTTCTTAATTTTGCCTTAACATTTTTAAAGTTTGGCTTTCTTGGGCTTGCTCTGCCCTACGCTCCTCTGTGTTTTACTTATCCCACCCTCTGTGATTGTAGCTTGTGCTGTTTCCCCACATATTAAAAGTGAATGTGATGAGAAAATGCTACCTTAGATTTTTATTAGGGGCATATACTTTTTGAAGGATGGTTGCTTAATAATTAGCAGTAACAGAATCTTGTTCTGTAAATACAGGGTACACCAATAATGAAATTATCTCCAATTAAAGCAGGGCAGCACTTAAACTATTTGCTCCACAGAACCATGGTTAAGAATGTTGTAAAAAATCAAGTTGAACATCCAGTATCTTTCTATGAACCTTTAGCTCTCCAAATTTATTTTCTTACACAAAAGAAGAAGAGGAGGAGGAGGAGGAGGAGGAGGAAGAGATTGGATTTATACCCCGCCCTTCACTCAGAGTCTCAGAGCATCTTACAAACTCCTTTCCCTCCCCCTCCACACAACAGGCACCCTGTGAGGTAGGTGGGGCTGAGAGAGCTCTGACAAACTGCTCTTTTTCAAGGACAGCTCTTGTCAGAACTATGGCTTGCCCAAGGTCATCCTGCAGCTGCAAGTGGAGCTATCTGGAAAAACCAAAAATGTGTTTGAAATACACAGTGAAATATATTCTAGGTGAGATTATATAATCTGAGATCATAGAAAGTTTTATGGAGCCACTGTGGTATAGCGGCTAGAGTGTCAGACTGGATCTAGCAGACCTAGGGTTGCCAACCTCCTGGTGGTATATCAAAATGAGAGCTCACGGGAGGAGATTGTATCAATATAAAGACACTCCGTGGATGAATTACGAACAAAAGCAGAAAGATTATATTGTGCAAAACAATTCAAACAGTTCTAAATCTTTGTTAAAGTTCAACAAACCCTTATATATTCTTAAAGAGCTGGGATCAAAAAGTACTTGATACAAAGGGGAAAACTCAAGTAAAGTCCACAAATCCTTTGTATAAAGACAAACTTCAGGAGAGCAAAGGTTCTACGTCTTGCATGAGCAGCAGCTACACACGGCTGGCTTCTACTAGGGAAAATGATGATTTGCAGGACTCTGAACAACTCCTCTGTGCCTTTAGGAATAGGGGCTATCCTTCAAATGTGCTACTTAGAGCTAAGGGAAGGGTTGAACGACATGAGAGAAAATCCTTGTTTGTTAGTGGGTCATATCCAATGATAACATACTAAAAAGGAAAATCAGGATTTAACTTCATATGTTTTGTATCATATATATACAGCCAGAGGTCATTTTGGGGGGGAACGTGGGGGAACACAGTTCCCCCGGGTGAGGTGCAGGGGGCGGGGCACATGACGAAGCCCTGCCCCCTGCTTCCGGCTGCCCCGCTTCCAGCCCTCATTCAGCCAGGAGGAGGCAGGAGAAGAGGGAGGGTAAGTTGCTTCCTCCCTGCCTCTCCCCACCCCTGCCTGCCTGGGGCCAGGGAGGGCCTTGGCGGGGCTTCCTCGCACTCCCGCTGGCCTTGCAGGTCCACCGCCGGGCCCCTGATGTTAGGGGGTGTGGCATATGCTAATGAGTTATGCTAATGAGTTCCCCTAGCTCTTTTTCTACGAAATGACCCCTGTATACAGCTAAAACATGACTAGCTGTACTTTGGAATGAGCCCAAAGGTGTCAGAAGTGTAACACTGGCTAATTGGAATCTGGGATATCCCAGACATAGAGAAGATACCAAAGTGTGTTAAAACGTTAACAACTTCCAAGTAAAACGGCTTCTGTTCATACAGTTTTGGAAAGAACATGCACATGAACTCTGTTTTCAGGATGCAGCCGAACATGTTGAGAATACTTTTGGATTATCATACCAGATGTGCCAGCTGATGTCAAACGGTAATCATTAAACCAAAATATGCACCTTTCTAATAAAACCAATTAAAACAATAAAAGATTAACAATGAACAATTTCATGAGTTCATAATGCTTGAGGGCTACAATAAACTATGGGTCTGCATGTTAGTCTAATTCTGCCCACTCCCATTTAAAAAAAACAACAACTAATCTGTTTCTCATGCACATAGACAATGTTTTGTCACCCAGTTTCCAGAAAAGGCCTGGATCAGGTCGTCAAATGAGGTAGAGACTACTGAGGACTACTCAGAACCCTGGCCAGGGTATTAGAAGACACATGAGTGGCTAGAAATCTAAGGCAAATCCCCTAGGCTCCCACTGTGAGCCAGTTTGGTGTAGTGGTTAAGTGCACAGACTCTAATCTGGGAGAACTGGGTTTGATTTCCCTGCTCCTCCACTTGCACCTGGCTGGATGACCTTGGGCAAGCCATAGTTCTGATAAGAGCTGTTCTTGAAAAAGAGCAGTTTCTGTCAAGAGCTCTCTCAGCCTCTGTGGGGAGGGGAAGGGAAAGGAGTTTGTAAACTGCTCTGAGACACCTTTGGGTAGTGAAGGGCGGGATATAAATCCAATCTCTGAAGTGGATAACCGAAATGGTGTTTTCCCCTCCCCATTAAAAAAAGTGGTAATTTTCTGCCCTCCAATGACACACTGAATCTGTTGCTGGAAGCACCCACGGCCTGCTTCATGGTGAACCCAGCCCCATCCCTAGAGAAATCTTAACAAAGAACCCCCCACACACACATTTTGTCCAATAAACTTGTGACTCATTTGTTCTCCAGCAATTTCTCCAAGTCTTTTTGGGGATCCTGTTTGCAGGTCATCGTGTTTACACACTGTCTGCTTTCTGGCCAATGTAAAGTCATGTATTTTTTTCCTCCTCCTGTTGGTAGGGATGAGGTGTTTATAGCAACACAGCGTTTCTTCGTTCTTGCTGACTGTTCTGAAAGAGTCTGCCAAGCACAATTTAGGTCAGCCTAAGAAGCCCAACCTCCTGCCAACCTAGCAGTTCGAAAGCAAGAAATTGCAAGTAGATAAATAGGTACCACTTCGGTGGGAAGGTAACAGCGTTCCGTGCGCCTTGGTGTTTAGTCATGCCGGCCACATGACCATGGAAACGTCTTCGGACAGCGCTGGCTCTTCGGCTTTGAAACGGAGATGAGCACTGCAACCCTAGAGTTGGATTCGACTGGCTTTCGAGCTTGGGAACCTTTACCTTTTTAAGAAGCCCAATGTTGTGAGAGAAAAAATAAAATGGTTCAGAAAATTTAAACCCCATTTATACAATTAATTTCATAAAGAAATCATAGTGTTTTTTCTCTCCTCTATTTCTGTAACTTTCCAAGCAGCACAGTGAACATGATCCCCAACATGATTTTGCTAGGCCTTTGTCTCAAAATATATCTTTCCTCCATCTTACACAGGAACCAAAATCTGCATTTCATTGTTCATGGATCTAAAGAATTTGGAAACATTTAGAAATAAAAATATTGGTATGCACCTGCCATTAAGTCAAGGAAGCCAGGATATTTGCAAGACTAAAAGGCTTGCCTACATGCAGAAACTCACTACACACCTCCAGCCATCAGACAGTGCCTGAATGTCTGCCCTTAGTCAAGCAAACAAAGAACATTCTGAAATTGTAACATTCTTTTCATTGTCATTTAGAGATTTGAATGCTATCTTGCATTGTTTTGCAAAGGAGCAGCAGGATGCCCCATTGCCTATGGAATGTGTGAACATCTCCTAGGCCATGATGGTCCATAATCAACAGGGCAGTTAGATTAATTTATGCAGTTTATAATTTCTATGGCTCTATCGAAATGTATGGGACCAAAATGGTATAAAAAAAGGCCAGAACAGACCATTACGAATCTAGAGGTACAGGTAACACTATACAGGGTTAGTTTAGACTGACAAGTGCTACAGGTGCATTTATACAACACCCAACACTTTCTTAATAAGGAAGGCAGCAAGTGATGGGAGCCGTCTAGCTCAGGGTGATTGCTGCAAAGCAGACTGTTGAATGGAGAATGGTAGAGGGACAGATACTTGCCTGGCATCTCTGATGTTACAGCATTTCATGGTCCTAATTAGGATTGTAATTTGTGCCTAAAGGGCACTGTTCAAACACCACGCTAATAGATGTCAATAAAACCAAAGGAAAGAAAAACCAATAGTAATTTTTCTACAGATAGTGCAGTTTGCATGCTAGAATAAATGCAGTCAGG
>NW_015160837.1:1138906-1230046 GCF_001447785.1 Gekko japonicus
AGGGAGAACCTTCAAAAGATACCGGAGCGGATTTGACTCCATCGTATTTCTTATGTGGCTCAGTGGATCATAACTGAGACTACATATATGTTATCAGGGCTAATTTTGGGCAGGAACGCACAGGAACTGAGTTCTGGCTGGCTTCAGAGTTGGCCACGGCCACTACAGCCAAAACCTCTGCATGCGTGGCTAATAGGGAAGGCCTGGAGAGTGACCCCCCCGGCAACTCTGAGGCGGGCGGGCCGGGGGGGTGGAGGCATCGGGGAGGCATTTAAATGCCTCCCTGTGCCTTCCCCGGCCTGTCCAAGGGCCAGCTTGTCCGGGCTCCCCGCAGCCGCGGGGTGCCTTGGCAAGCCAAGGGAAGTCAGTTTAAACTGCCTCCCCTCCCCTCCAAGGGCTGGCTTGCTTGGGCAAGCCAAGGGAAGGCATGGGGTGAGGCCTAATATGCTAATGAGCTGTGCTGTCAGGGTGTGGCCTAATATGCTAATGAGTTTCTGCGGTTGGCTGTGGCCTATTATGCTAATGAGTTTCTGCTGGGCTTTTTCTACAAAAAAAAAGAGCTCTGTATGTTGTTCACACACACGCACCCTCCATCCAATTATATATTCTGAATATATCATGCAAGTTGAATAAGCTTTACATATTTATTTTTGCTGCTTAATCCATTTGGCCTCCAAGATCCAAGTCTGTAAAGATTAGGGTTGCCAAATGGTACTCACCTCCTCAGTGGGGGACTCCTGGGGACTTCCCGGTATACGCGCACGCAAAGCGCGTGCACGCGCGACATATCTATGTTACCCGGATGTGATGTCGCATGCTGGGGGCGGGGCCACAGCCATTTGAGGGGGAAACTCTGTTTTCCCCTCAAATGGCTGTGGCCCCGCCCCCAGCGTGCAACATCACATCCGGGTGACGTGCACGCAGGGGTGGGGTTTCCCCCGGGGGGCGATTCTGTCGCATCAGAAATTGGGCCGCCAAAGCGGGGGATTCCCTGCCCCCCGGCCCCATTTGGCAACCCTACTAAAGATACTTGGAATATTGGGTTATAGGCTAAGGTAGGGTTGCCAGTTCTGAGTTGGGAAATACCTGGAGATCTCTCTCTCTTTCTCGCTCTCTCTGTTGGAGCCTGGGGAAGGCAAGGTTTGAGGAGAACAGGGAACTCAGCAGGGTGTAATGACATAGAGTCCACCCTCTGAAGCAGCCATTTTTTCCAGGGCAACTGATCTTGATCATCTGGAGATCAATTGTAATAGCGGGAGATCTCCAGGTGCCACCTGGAGGTTGGCAAATCTAGGCTAAGCCTTTATACAACAGTCTGTAAAATCTTACACAAATTGTATTCTGGGGTATATTCAAATTCCAATGTCCCTTGGGGTAGAAAAATGCATCACATTTTTTTTGTGTGTGGTGGCAGAAGTCATTAACACCTAGCATCTGAAGCCACACTTTTGCATGAGGTGGAAGGTTTCTTTTTTAGTCATTCACCCCTCCACTTTTGCAAATAAATAACTCACACACCGCTTTATAAAGCTGTTTTTAATTTAAATATTTTTTTTTGAAACAATGAAGACTATGGCTTGGATCCTGCCTAAAATTCTCCTTTTCACTTTATCCTCACAACTAAACATTATGAAGTAGACTAGGTTGAGAGATTATGACAAAACTACAGTTACCCATTGAGCTTCCATGGCAGAGTGGGGACTCAAACCTGGTCACCCCATGGCCCAGTGTAACCCTCCCTAACCCAAGGATCCCAGACTTTTTAAAAGCCCACAGACACCTTTGGAATTCTGACAAAAGGTGGTGGGTGCAACCACAAAATGACTGCCAGAGGAGGGGGAGCCAATGACAAAATGGCTGCCAACCATAAACGTCAGAGAGTGATGTTATGTATAACAGTAGGCTTGCCAAGTCCCCCCGGGGGGCGGGGAAACCCCCGTCCCAGAGGCCCGTTCCCCGCCGGCGGCGGATCGGGCCCTGGGGGGAACTCCACCCCAACGTGCATGTCACCAGGAAGTGATGCGACCACGCCGGGCACGCTGGGGGCGGGGCCACGGTCATCCGAGGGAAAACTCTATGGTTTCCCCTCGTATGGTTGTGGCCCCGCCCCCAGCGTGCCCGGCGTGGCCGCGTCACTTCCTGGTGATGTGGATGCGGCGCGCGTGCTCCAGGATCGACCCGGGAGTCCCCCGCTTCAGGACGAGGTACAACTTGGCATCCCTATATAACAGTAACTTCAAAATTGCAGTAAAACAAAGTTAGACTCCGATGGCACCTTTAAGACCAACAACGTTTTATTCACGGTGTGAGCTTTCACGTGCATGTACACTTCGAAAGCTCACACCTCGAATAAAACCTGGTTGGCCTTAAAGGTGCCACCGGAGTCTAACTTTGCTCTGTTGCTTCAGACCAACATGGCCACCCACCTTGAGCCATTCAAAATTGCAAGTAGAAGTTCTGTTAAGGATGCCTTTTAAAATAAACATACCGTTTAAACATTTGTTTTGCGTAAACACCGCTTACCTTCAGTCAAGCAATGAAGCTCCTTGTGCAGGGGTAGCTGCAGTGGCAGCTGCTGCCAAAACAATTTAAAAAAAAATCTGCACAGCCAGTCAAATCTACAGTGGCCAATCAGAAGCCCGCCTGGACAAAAGTCCCATCTGGCCCTGCCCCCCTTTAAAAAAAACACTTGTGCACCAGGAAAGATGTTGGCAAGAATCATGGCACCATGTTTGGTTCTAACCGCTACACTATGCCAGCTCCTATTTCTTAATAAAATATTTATTCCCCCGCCTTTCCCTTGTGGATCATGATGGTTTAATCTGCTTTTTAGGTTTTGTTGAGGTATTCCTGCACGTCTCTCTCTTGCCGCTCCGATGCCAGCCATGATCCTGCCGGGACTTGTCCCACCATTGACTCCAAATGCTCGGATTGTGCTCTGCTGATAGCAACTGAGGTTTATCCCTGTTTACACATGCCCAAACGGTGCGCCACAATCATAAGGACCAGACACATGCTTAAACAATAGAAGCTAAAATGATCAGATTCTAGATACGTATATCCAGCTCTCAGTCTTTCAGTCTTGAGTTGTAAACGTACAAAGAATGCTCAGAACTCCGATCCTGATAACTTTGTTTCAAGGTTTAATTCCCGGAGCTTCAGCCAGCTTGGAGTATGCTAATATTTTGCACGTCTTTCAGTCCTGCTTACACGATAGACTACAGTGAGATGTTAATTTGTGCTTAGTTGCTTTCGAGAACAACTGGAACTTGTATTGCGGTTTTGCCTAAAGGTTTATTATTTTTTCTTTCATTAAGGGTGTACATTGTTGCTCTTAGAAGCCAAAATAAATAAATAAATAAATAAATAAATAAATAAATGTCAGAAAAAGGACCTTAGAGTGGTCGAAGTTCCAGATCAAGGTAGGAACAGATGTGTCTATTTTCTGTTCACATTTTAAAATGTTGCCTTGTAGACTTAAAAAAAAAACCCAACACTAAATCATTTATAGTTTAAACACAGAAATGGCTACTGTTGCACCATTCTTCTAGCACAATCACGCTAATTATAGGGAACTTATCTGCAATCTCGGAAATGCCAAGAGGAGCTCCTTAGTTCGTTCAGTTAGCATGGGATGGACAAGAACCCTCCTGTGATGCAGAACAATGGACTGAAAAAATTCTGCTGGACTTGCCAGGACAAGAAAAGGAGGAAAGACAGAGATTGCACAGAAAAATATGGTCTCGACTCCTCCTAAACCTGCAAGTGTAATGAAGAATTCAATTTACTATAGAAGAATTCAATTTACTATTTACAACGTCTCTGGGAGACGTTGGTGGTTAATAGGAGATTTGAAAGTGGGCCTTCTGCGTCCGGATTTAACGTCTCTGGGAGACTTTGGGCCTAGATCTGGCAATCTTACTCCCCCATCCCCCGCTGGTGGACAGGGGGGACCTGGGGACCCTAGGTGGGTCTCGTGCTCAGCAGTGATTTGCCTCTGAAGGCCTTATTGGCTACGCAGATTAAAATTAGGGGCAGCTGCCACCAGTGTTTGTTTTATTCTCTTTCCCAGTGTATTTCTTTAACTACCTCTGTTCTCCCCACTTCCTGTGTGTGTGTGTGTGTGTGTGTGTGTGTGTGTGTGTGTAGCTCTGCCTCCTGTGGCAGCCATTTTGTGTCAGAATTCCAAAGGTAGCCACAGGCTCAAAATGGTTGGGGAGCCCTGAACCTAGTCTATGTCATGATAGGGTTGCCACCTAGAAGCCCCAAATAAAGAACCCCTTGTAATCATGCGCCATACTAGGCTCATCCAAACATTAACGGTTCTTTATTAGAACATGCCATCGTTGTAATGTATCAAAGTTTCTTTTTCCTTTCCCCCACCTTTTCTTGTTTTACAGTTATGGTCTATTTCCGCTTTCTCACGAGTACTAATGCTACAGAAAGGGATGGTTCCTTGAAATAAGGGACTGGAAGTTCTACTTGATAGGGTTGCCGGAAGGATAAAGTGGAGGGGGAATCCATGCATGCCATTTTGAGCTCCTTGACAGGCAGACCCCCTCCCCCAGGATCAGCCTTTTGCAGAGCTGCAGCAGGAGGGCAGAGGAGAGGAAGTCATGCCACACTGCTGGAAATCCTTCCATCAGTGGACACGCTGCATAGCAAACAAGCCATGTCCTTCATCCTCTTGCAGACTTAGTGATTTTGGGGCCCTGGGTGAAAATCCAGGATGGGGTGCAAGAACCTCTGCCACCTCCATAGGGTTGCCAGACCCCCGGTCCGGCCAGGGGATCCCCCGATCTTCAGGGCTCCAATCCGTTGCCAGCCAGCTGGCCAGAGGGGGAAGCCCCACTCCCAAAGAGGCCCATTGCATGGTGATGTAGTCAGCGTGATAATGTCACACGGACGTTGCTGCACGCAATGTCATTGGCACGACGACGTCACATGAAAGTGACATCGTCATGCCGGGGACATCGTGCGTCGACATGCAAGCATTTCGGCCAAAAACTCTATAGTAACCATAGAGTTTCAACCGAAATGCTAGAGCATGGATGCACGATGTCCCCGACATAATGACGTCACTTCCGTGTGATGCCATAATGTCAACCGTGACATCACCCCACACCCCACACTCCCGGATGGCTCCCTCCCACCTCCCGCAGCCTGGACAATTGGACGTGGCACCCCTACACCTCCACCAGCCCCCCGTCACCCTGCCAGGGCCAAGCAAGGGAGAGCCCTCCCTCCATGTGAGACAGGTGGGGATGGTAGCTGGAAGCTTGTTGCCCAGGTCCCCCCTAGCCACAAATGGGGGCTGTGGGGGGTAAGGTGGCCAGATCCGGGTTGGGAAATGCCCGGAGATTTGGGGGTGGAGCCTGGGGAGGACAGGGACCTCAGTGGGGCACGATGCCATAGAGGCCACCCTCCAAAGCACCCATTTTCTCCTGGTGGGGAACTGATCTCTGTACTCTGGAGATGAGCTGTAATTCCAGGGGATCCCCAGGTCCCACCTGGAGGCTGGCATCCCTAGCATGAGACCTGGGACTGCTGCCTTATTGTCCATCAGCTAAGACTACCCCTGCCTTGCACTAGAAGAAGAGAAGAAGAAGAGATTGGATTTATACCCTCCGGCCCTTCACTCGGAGTCTCAGAGCAGCTTACAAACTCCTTTCCCTTCCCCTCCCCACAACAGACACCCTATGTAGGTGGGGCTCTGACAAAAACTGCTCTTTTCAAGAACACCTCTGACAGAACTATGGCTGGCCCAAGGTCATCCAGCAGCTGCAAGTGGAGGTGTGGGGAATCAAACCCGGTTCTCTTAGATTAGGGTCCCGTGCACTTAACCGCTACACCAAACTGGCTCTCCCACTCCTTCCATTTCTATCATTTCCCCCAATTTCCTTTCCTTTCCAGAGTTAAAGGTTTTGGTTTTGGTTTTGCCAAAGAGGAAGGAGAGACAAGTGAAGAGGACAAACCTTTAATTGCCTACAGTAGTTCAAGCGGTTCCTTAACAGTACTTTGTTCTGCATATACCTTGGCCTCCCATTTGTAAACATTGTAAGGTGGCACTGCAGAAAGAAATGGAAACAAAAGAACTTCCATTCCTAAGGAGAAAGGCCTTCTGTCTCCCTGTAAACATCAGTCCTTCCTCAAGTTAAGAATTATCTTGACGGCACACAGTCAGAATCCGTTTTTATAACGTACGATGTGTGTGTCAAGGCTTAGTAAGTAAAGTTTGCCTAAATAACTGCACAGTCCTAAGCAGTTAGATCCTTCGAAGTCAATTCGCTTCAATGGGTTTAGAAGGGTATAACTCTGTTTAGGATTGCACTGTAAAAGACCACGTTCTAAAAGATTAGTAGATTAGGGTATGCTCACCCAGACAGGTGTCACATTTCATGCTTTTCGTAGGTATATTATAACAAACTGACAGTCCACATTCTACACATTTTCAGGGCTGTATATTTATTTATTTATAGACCACCTTTCTACCCGAATGGGGCCTTCAAGACAGCAAACAGCTTAAAAATATTAAAAAATCATCTTTACATAACAGCAATCAGAACAAACAAGGATTGTCAATAAGGCAATGGCAGGCTTCCTTTCCTCCTGAAGGCAGTGGCCCAACCTGCGTGTAGCATTTGCTCCGTTGTTTTACCAAACCCACACTGGAACCGGAAAAGATGCGGCTCAAAACCACATTCAAATACCCCGGGGCCAAAGCTGTAGTGACTGCAAAGTCACCCCTGAATGGCCATAAAACGGCCATAAATCTATGCAGACGGCTACCATAAAACCGAGAGATCAAACGAAGTGAAAGCGGCATGCAGTCTGTCTGGACGCTGCCATAAAATCTGACAATCAATCAAAGTGAAAGTGACATGCAACGTAGAGGGGAATTTCTGTTTCGGTGCGGGTTTGGTAAAACAGCGGAGCAGATGCTAGATGCAGAATGGGCCAGTGACAGAAGGGGACTGATGGATCTTCCTGGGAAGGGAATTCCATAGCCCCAAAGAGCCTTACGAATTACGATCTGCTAATCAACATCTGCTGGTAGACCCCGGCCCCAGGGACAACCATCTTGCCTCAACTAGGGCCTGGGTTTTTCCCGGCCCTGGCCCCTACCTGGTGGAATGAGCTTCCATATGAGATCAAGGCCCTGAGGGAACTTTTGCAGTTCCACAGGGCCTGCAAGACGGAGCTCTTCCACCAGGCTTTTAGTTGAGGTGGCAGGCATCCTCCTTCTTATCTGTTGGGCCTCCCCTTCAGTGGATCAGATCTGAGTAATATCTGGAACCCAATTGTGACAGGTTACATCTGTTCAGGCTCTGATTGGATATATAGACATGGCAATGTATTTTATCTGATGCATTTTAACCATTTTAGATTATTGTGTATTATGTTTGATGGAACCTGTCCTGAGCCCACTATTCAGGGAGGGTGGGATACAAATCCAATGAAATAAAAATGAAGAAGAAGAAGAAGAAGAAGAAGAAGAAGAAGAAGAAGAAGAAGAAGAAGAAGAAGAAGAAGAAGAAGAAGAAGAGGAGGAGGAGGAGGAGGAGGAGGAGGAGGAGATTGGATTTATACCCCGGCCTTCACTTGGAGTCTCAGAGCGGCTTACAAACTCCTTTCCCTTCCCCTCCCCACAACAGACACCCTGTGAGGTGGGTGGGGCTGAGAGAACTCTGACACAAACTGCTCTTTTTCAAGGACAGCTGTGCCAGAGCTTGTGACTGACCCAAGGTCACACCAGCAGGTGGAAGTGGAGGAGTGGGGAATCAAACCCGGTTCTCCCAGATTAGAGTCCGCACACTTAACCACGACACCGAACTGGCTCTCATAAATAAAATAGTTTTTTGACTGAGAAGGTCCTGCCTCTGGTCGGCCCCTGTCTCGTACAGAAAATAATTAATGGCGTTTTAGATGAAGAGTTGTGCTTTCCCATACTGTATCTTGGTGTTCTAGCACTAAAAATATTTCTGTCAGAGAATGGGCCCTCTGCCAGTCAAGCTTTGTTACCAAAGGAACGGAGAAAGGGGAACTAGACCACAGCAAATCTTCAGCTACTCACAATGCAGAGCTATTCCAAGACAGACTAAAGCTGCAGAATAACAATTGCAGCCACACAGTTGCTGTTGTGAATGGAGAGGCGTTTGCACTGGCTACAGATTGTCAGCATGGCAGTTTTCTATGAGCTCTCCTCCATCATTCACCATTTCCCCAACATTTTCTAATTCTGTACCACCAGATGGCTTTTGGGGGGCTCAATTAAAATATCAAATTACTACCTTTTCTTTAAAGCCTCAAAAACCACTTAGGTGGCATAGTAGCGACTGCAAGGGGCTGGAAGAAAATAAATGGTATTGGCAGGATTTTAAAAAATGTATATCTCCCCACCCAGATGGCATGGCAACACTCATAGGCTGTGTTCTTCCAGAAAGATCGCAAAAGATCAAGTTTCAAAAAGAGCACACCAAACAAATTATTGCAAATTAATTCTTGAAATTTGTGGTGGAACAACCTGGTGGCCTGCAAGTGCCATTCCATTGCAGTGTCCAAGATGTCAAGGTGCCCAGTGACTATCCCATGTATCTGTCTGGGAGTATGCCACTTTCCCAGTTCACCCAACCATCAGAGAGTTTTTCTCTCATTCTTATCTTTCACTATTCTGCCACCAATTGGCTGTTTAGGAATTACCTACCAAAAGGACCTTCTTGTCTTGCTGTTCTAAGGAGCTGCCTAGTGCCTGTGTCTCCTGCTACCCAGCAAAAAGGACACACATACGCTCTGCACAGTAACATATTGAGCAAGAAGAAGAAGAGGAGATTGGATTTATACCCCGCCCTTCACTTGGAGTCTCAGAGCGGCTTACAAACTCCTTTCCCTTCCCCTCCCCACAACAGACACCCTGTGAGCAAGGAATGCAAAAGAAAAGTGTAAACATGTAATACCCCTCTCACTGTATACATGCCCTAGCTGATCTTATTCCAAGGCAAGCTCTTTAACTTAGAAGTTACAGTGTTCTAAAAGCTTCCCATTACCTTGGAGCCTTTGTGCTCCAGCTCCACATGGCAATGGTGGCTATCAAGATGGAGCTCATATCTGACAGCTTCTTATACAGATGTATTCAGCCAGAATGGACCCACTAAAATGGACCTCCCTCCCTCACTGCCAAGGCCTTTTGTCTCTTCTGTTTTCCCACCCACCTGTGGGTCAAAGAATCCTTTCCTGAAATCTCCAGGAAGATACAATCTATCCCCTTGAATCCCCCAAATCTCTTTATCCTTTCAGGTACCAGATTCCATCCAAGGTGTGAGCTGACCATTTCATGGTCTCCAGCTAAGATGGCCATTAGTATTTCCAAAGCTTTGATGATTGGTACTTAGGCAATAGTCAAAAACAATTGACTCTGGTCTTCCTGCCTGACTTCTTCCAGAAGAACGAAAACCTTTAAAACTAAATGCACGGGGTTGTGTCAAACCCGAACTGGAAGCAAAAATGTATTTTTCCATTAAATTATTTTGACTTTCCTCAAAGTTCCTACAGAAAATTCACCTGAGCAGGATCGGGCAAATTTTTGTTGAACTTTGCTTCAGGCAGAACTTGGGGGAACCCTGTTCCATGACACAAGTGAGACAGAATTCCCTACTTCTTCCTGTTGCTCCTCTTTCACTACGATTTTTGTATCGTTCGTGTAATCTTCATTTTCGCCCAGACATTGGCCACGGCCCAATCAGCTTAGCATCAGAAATTGCACTGTACCAGACACCTTCAGTCTATTCCAGGGGTCCCCAATGTGATGCCCATGGGTGCTATGGCAACTACGGACCCCTTTCTTGGTACCTGCCAAGAGTTTTTAGAAAGAGGGTGGAACCAGATGGGACTTTTCTGCAGCATAGCTTTGATTGGCCATTGGAGATCTTGGCTGGGCAGATAGCTTTGACCGGCATAGCTTTGATTGGCTGTGCAGATTCAAAACAATTATTGCTCCAGCAGCAGCTGCCACCACAGCAAAACAATCTTCACTGTGTGCCTGAATTTGAGCTGTGTAAGCAAGAAAATATTATCAAACAATACATTCATTTTAGGAGGCATCCTGTTGAATGGAGCTTCTGCCTGAAATGTTGAAGAGTTAATATTAGAGTTATGCATAACTGCGCTCCTGGACATTTTGTGGCTGGCTCCACCTCCCGCAGCAGCCATTTTGGAGCTGCGCCCAGCACCCTGTGCCAGAATTCCCACCAAAGTGGTTCCTATTTATCTACTTGCAATTTCTTGCTTTCGAACTGCTAGGTTGGCAGGAGCTGGAACTAGAGACGGGAGCTCACTCCGTCATGCGGCAACTCGGGTCTCGAACTGCCGAACTACTGACCTTCCACAGCCTGCAGTTCAGCGTCTTAACCACTTGAGCCACCGCAGCTCCTCTGTTAATGTAGGCAACCATAAAATCCTCCTATAATTAAACAATCCGTTCTCCAAAAGTAAATGCACGCCATTCACTGTGGTGAGTCAGGATTAATAGCAGTAAAAATCATTTCAGGGTAATGGAAGATTGAGGCTGAGGTTTTGGATCCATTAAAATGGAAGGGAATTTAGTTGCTGACATAAACTGAGCCAGAATTACACCCGTGGAGGATCTTACCTTCACTAAAGTGAAGCTACCAAAGAATTAAATGGCATCAGGATCTGACCTTGAGACTAATGAGCTAGCGACTGTCAGGATCATAAATAATGCATGATTTCAACATGGACCAATTAGATTTACTTGAAATTAATTAAGAATCAAGGTGAACTGTTACCTTCAAAAGCAGGAGTGAAACCTCCCTTGGGACTTAAAGGCAAAAAAGTAGACTTCTTTTGTACATGTGTGTGTGTGTGTGTGTGTGTGTGTGTGTGGTACTGAAGATCATGAAAGCAGCGCCTCACAATATTGCTGAGCTTTGCCATTTCCAGGACTCTCCTGTGTGCATCCTGACACCTGAAAACGACCACAGAACTAACATTCAAGTCGTGTGCAAACTTAGTTAACACTCTTATGGTGCATCTTTTCTATTTTCATTGTAACTGTGGATTTAGCAATAATATCTCTAAAACGTTATCCAATAAACAATTAAGTGCATTTTTCAAATGTATTAACTATTTATTACATTTAACATTTCGTTCTTCCGAATGGATACAACAATTTTTAGATGGATAATTGTTTTGTTGATAACATATAGTTATCAACAAAATGGCCACTGTGTGACACAGAGTGTTGGACTGGATGGGCCTTTGGCCTGATCCAACATTGGCGTCTCTTATGTTCTTATGTTCTTATATAGTGCTTTTTAAAAAGGAAAATGTATGTTCATTTATTCACCTTTGGCTAAGATTAACTAACTTGGAGAAGGGTAGATAAAAAAACACCGCATTAAGTATAAAAAGCCATTCTCGATCAATTCTATCGATCTATCTAGTACTTCTCGTATGGCTATCACCTTAAACCGAAATTAGAACCAATTTTTTTTTAAAAGACCTTACTCAGTATTATTTCTCTTATATTTGATTATGGCGCCTATGAATTTTGCCATTCAAGATCAATTGAATACTAAATTATGTAGATGTCATTTAAATACAAATTAAAATTGAGCTTTTAAAGTTATCTACTGCTGCAAAACCGAATAGTCCACTAAATTAACAAATAACTGCTTAGGGGGGAGGAATTGTAATGTATTCAATAGCTGCCACTGAATGCATAACTGTATATGAACATAATTGAAATGCTATGTTAAGCTTCGTCCTGAGCTAGGATCCAAATACATCCAATCACATTGCTAGCCCAGGAAGAACCTAACCAATCACTTTTCAGCAAGCTCCCTGAGCGGGAACGTCCGTGATTGGTCCTTATGTATGCAACCTTATTGGTTGGTAATTGTACAGTAGGCGTGGATACATTAGCCGGGAGAGTTTAAAAGCAGGACAGCTGCAATGTAAAAGCTGTTCTGGCTATCAGATGTTGATCCGTGTTGGAGTTGTGTTCGAGTTGTTGAATAAAGCTGAATCTTTGCTGAATCACTCTCCGACTACTTTGTTAAGCAAGCGATTTAACCATAACTGAACATGATTTATTGGTCTGAAAAACACTTGTTCCAAGTCTACATATTATAATGCTGTTTAAATGGGATCTTCTCCCATCTTTGAGATCACTGCATTCTTAAGGCAGAGGTTACTGTAGACAGTACTCCTTTCCGTAGTTACCACACATGAACATGTGAGGCTGCTTTATACCAAGTCACACCCTAAGTGTCTATCAAGGTCAATACTGTGATAGACAGCAGCTCTCCAAGATCTCAGGCAGATGTCTTTCACATCACCTACTCCCTGATACCTTTAAACTGGAGATACCAGGAATTGAACCTGAGATGTTCTGCATGCAAAGCAGATGCTCCATCACTGGGCCATGGCCCCTCCCTTTGCTCATCCAATAGTACTGCAAGCCTAGTGCTCAGTTTGGTGTGGTGGTTAGGAGCACGGACTCTAATCTAGGAGAACCAGGTTTGATTCCCCTCTCCTCCACATGCAGCTGCTGGTGTGACCTTAGGTCAGTTACAAGATCTTTCAGAGCTGTTCTCTCATGAGCAGTTCTCGAGAGAGCTCTCTCAGCCCCACCTACCTCACAGGGTGTCTGTTGTGGGGAAGGGAAGGGACAGAGATTGTAAACTGCTCTGAGACTCCTTTGGGTAGTGAAGGGAAGGGTACAAATCCAATCTCTTCTTCCTCTTCTTCAGTATATGGAAGAATATCAAATCGTATATTACAGCCTATGAGTACAGCAACAAGAAATGTGTTCCAATCAAAATCATGCTATCAGATGGTTAAACCCCGAATATGCTGATGTTACTGTCCAAATTACTCTAATCTGGGAGAACTGGGTTTGATTCCCCTCTCCTTCACATGCAGCTGCTGATGTGACCTTGGTTCAGTCATAAGTTCTTTCAGAGCTGTTTCCTCAAGGGCAGTTCTCGAGAGAGCTCTCTCAGCCCCACCTACCTCACAGGGTGTCTGTTGTGGGGAGGGGAAGGGAAAGGGATTGTAAACTGCTCTGAGACTCCTTTGGGTAGTGAAGGGTGGGGTATAAATCCAATCTCCTCCTCCTCCTCCTCAAATAAAATAGGGTTTTGTATATAGTTTTGCTGAATCATAATGGGCCTTTTCCCTTAGAAGAAACGACAGCTCATTGGTTCTATATCTAATGTTCTTTTCCTACCTCTTAGCCATGGGTTGGAACTGACAGATTGTTGTTTCTCTTTAATACAGGAGACCATGGGAAAACTGGATAAGGAGAATACTATTAGTAATGTCCCTCAAGCCATATTGCTAAAAGGTTAAATAAAAACACTTTTTTTTTTTGTCCAGAGAACCAACAGGATGAAGTAGGAAAGGTGATACCTTTTACTGGAAACAACTACTATCTACCTGGCTTTCATATCCATTGACCTGTACTCTACCAAACAGCCGCAATGAGAAAGTTCTGTGAAGCTTGACATCCTGTGCGTTATCACCAACAGAAATCGGGGCCTGGTACTACTCTGTCTCTCTGTTACGTAAGGAAACACTTGCCCCATTATACGATCCCCCCCATCCCACAGACATACCCCTCCCCTTTTGTACCGTATCACAGATTGTTTTTGTGAGAAAAACCGGGGGAGAACCGGCCAAGTGCACACCTGCACGGTACAGTTCCCATGCCCTCAGTTTGGCACTGCAGTGCATAACCTGAGATGCAGGAAGCACGGGGGGGGGGGGGGGGGGGGGGGGAGGGGGGAGAGAGGGGAGCCTGCTTGTACAGAACAGACTGGCAGTGTTTGTCTCCCACAGAATCCATAGTTTGAAAGGGTGGAGCACTTGCAAGAGGCTACCTCTTATCAAACTATTAGGTGGGGCCTCTGTCTCCCGAGTGCTAGCAGGATATCCTGAGCAAGAACTTGATAAGCAAGGTGCTGGAGGAAGCACCAGTTATTATATGTCTATTTTGTCACGAGTCTTTCCAGGTTACTCACCACAGGACCAGCACGGGGAGTCCTTCGGGTACAGAAGAAGTCCTGCTCTGGAAAGCCGTTTTATCCTTTGTCCTCACATACTAAACGAAGGCCTTAATGCCCGGACTCAGAACCAGGAAAATCTCTCTGTGTGTCTCTGCTGGGGATTGAACTATTTGTGGGGGGAGACGGTTGCCAGCTCTGGGCTGGGAAATCTCTGGAGATTTGCAGGTGGAACCTGGGGAGACAGGCTTCCCATTCCTCTGATGGGGAAATCCAGGGGTCAATTCCTGCGGGAGCGCACAGGAGTGGAGCTCCGGCAGTAAGGAGCCCAGGGGGTGGGCACATGCAACAAGTCCCGCCCCCTCCCCCTAGCAGCTCTCAGTTGAGCCATGAGGAGCAAGAAGCAGCCAGGTAAGTTGCAGAGCCCCCCCTGGCCCGCCTTCAGGTACAAGCTCTCCCTCCTCTGCGAGGACAGATCTGCACGTTCCCACTCCCCCCAATAACTAGCAATCCAAAACAGTCCAGTGGAGACTGCGTGGTGGGTGTTGCCTTCTGACACACTTCCGGTGATGTCAGGGGGTGTGGCATATGCAAATGAGTTATGCTAATGAGCTCCTGCACCTCTTTTTCTACGAAATGACCCCCGGGGAAATCACATCACTGGCAAGGACCTCCACTGTCTGTAAGAAGAAGAAGAGAAGAGATTGGATTTATATCCCACCCTTCACTCGGAGTCTCAGAGTGGCTTACAATCTCCTTTCCCTTCTCCTCCCCACAACAGACACTCTGTGAGCAATGTTCCCTCTAAGCTGTAGAGTCCTGTGAGCAAAAACTCTACTTTGTGAGCTACCGGCATTAAAGTTGTGAGCAGGTGATTTGGCTACTGCATAAATTAGTGTGTTCTGGAGCCATCCCTTCCTGAGCAGAGACAAAAATGTGTGAGCCAGAGGCTAAAAAACTGTGAGCTAGCTCACACTAACTCAGCTTAGAGGGAACACTGTCTGTGAGGTAAGAGGGGCTGAGAGAGCTCTGAGAGAACTGCCCTTGAGAGAACACCTCTGACAGAACTACAGCTTGCCCAAGGTCATCCAGCAGCTGCAAATGGAGGAGTGGGGAATCAAACCCAGTTCTCCCAGATCAGAGTCCGCGCACTTAACCACTACACCAAACTGTAAGTCCCCCCTGCTGGTTGCCAGGCTCTAGCTGGCAAACATGGGGAGGAGAAGCACCTCAGCAGAGTAGAATGCCACAGAGTCCACCCCCAATATGCTTATTTTCTTCACCCTAGAAATCCAGATTCTGTGGGATGTGTGTGTGTGAGAGACAGCATGGAAGAAAGATAAAGAAGATGACCAAAGGAGAAATAATAATAGGCTCAGTAGTATGTGATAATCATGATAATTATCACATATTGTTCTTATTGGCTTGTTGGAGCAGAACGTATGAACGATATGGAGTGGAGGTCCATGTGCAGCTCCGGCGTGACTTGGTGAGCTGACGACTTCTGGCATTGGCCTCTGGAGCAGCAAACCCTGGCGATGTGCCCCGATTTGTTGCATGTGCGGCAGACAGCGTCTCGGAAGCAGCACGACCTGCGCTCATGGTCTTCCCCACAGCTGGCACACGGAGCCGAAGGGGTGGAAGCCTTGCTCGTTTTGGAGGACGATTGATGTGGGCGCTGGAATGCCCGCTGGCGGACCTGTAGTACCTCCTCCTCATCCGAGGCATCAGAGCCGACAGTCGCTTGGGTGCGGTGGACCGCCTTGGCGCGGCGGTCTTGATGGGCCTTCTCGTAAGCGGTGGCCTCCCGAATCACTTTATCAAGGTCTAGGTTGTCCTGGCTGACCAGCCTCCTGCAGAGCTTGGGCTCCCTTAGCCCCACCAGGAACTGGTTTAGCAAGGTGTCAGCTAGGTGGGGAAAGGAACAACTGGTGGCCGCTCACCTGAGCCCGGCCAAGAACTCGTAGGCCGGCTCATCCGGCCCTTGGACCCGCACAAAAAAGTCCATGCGTTCGGCAAACTTTGTGGGCTTCGGCGAAAGGTGGTTGGTCAGTGCTTTCACCAGCACAGGGTAGGGCTCATCCTTGGTCTACTTCGGGGCTATGAGGTCCTTGAGGAGCAAGACGGTGTCCATACTGCACGCCCGAAGGAAATGGGCTTTTTTCTTTCCCTGGTCCACAATGTCGTGGCAGTTGAAGTAGTTCTCCAGGATCTCGAGCCAGGTCTCCCATTGTGTGGGGCGGGAGATATCGAACGCAGCGATGCTTTCCTGGGTGGCCGCCATCTTACTGGTCCCAGTGGAACGACGGCGGGAACGGCGGGAATTAGTGAGCGTAGGGAAGGAACGGCGCGATGCTGCCTCGTAGTAAGCGCTGCGGTGCTCAGAGTTGGGAAGCGGTGCGAAGAGCAGTGCCTTTGATAAAAATGCCTGATGCTGGCGGCGGAGGCGATTTTGGTGAGGCAACTCCAGCGATGTCCCGGAATGTGGTCTCTGTTCAGTGGGATGTGTATCCCACCTTCGTCGCCAGTGAAAAGTACGCAGACGGAGAGTGATTTCAGCAAAGCGTACTTTATTCGATCGGGAACAAGACAGCTTTTACCGGCTCGCAGGCCGGCTTATATTTCCCATGAAACCGCCACCCATAACACCCCCCCAGTTCCCAATAGGTTATTTACAGGGGCCGAGAGTACCATAGACTCACGGCTGGGACCTAGCCCCCTGATTGGTGCGGGCTAGGATCTGCATAGTCTATTGTCTCTAAGAGCGAAACTCGATGTTTGTGCTTGACCGCGTGGAGCCCTAGCCCGCCACACGGTCTGACTAGATATATTACACTAAATAAATAAATAATCATATGGCAATGTGTGTAGTATAGCCAGGAAATCCGAAGATTGTCTGGCAGTCTTAATGCATTTATGCACCACTAAAGTGGCAAGCTAGACTTATTTTTTGGGCTGAGAGAGCTCTGAAAAAGCTGTGACTGACCCAAGGTCACCCAGCTGGCTTCCTGTGGATAAGTGCGGAATCGAACCTGTTTCTCCAGATTAGAGTTCATCACTCTTAATCACTACATCATGCTGGCACTCTGAAACCAAGTTAAAATACACATACAAAACAATAAGACACATACATAAAAACAGCAATTAAAAACAGGGCAGGTAGCAGGGATCATTGAGGAAATGACACACAAAATAAAAAAAGTCTTCAACCAATGGCAAAGGGGGGAGGCAGATTTCCTTGGGGAGAGAGTTCTGGAGTTTGGCTGTCTCCTGCACTGCTGCCTGCCTAAATCAGAAGGCCAGGGAACCTGAAGTAAGTCCTGGGAAGATGACTACAGTGGTCAAGTAGGTTCATAAGGGAGTAGCCAGTCCTTCAAGTATGCCAGTCCCAAGTAAGGCTGACAAGCCACTGGTGGGCCAAACAAAAAAATGCCACAGTGTACCGTGATCTAATAATGAACATCACTTCGTAACAATATACTTTCAGTCAACACATCTCTTTACTATATTTAAATAAACAATTTATCCATATATATTCAATGATCAGGGCTTTTTTGGTAGAAAAAGCCCAGCAGGAACTCATTAGCATAACAGACCACACCCAACAGCAGAAACTCATAAGCATATTAGGCTGGGCAGGGAACCCAGGCATGTTTAGAATGTCTTTCTTTCCCTTGCCCATCTGGGGAAGGGAAAGAAAGGCATTTAAATCCCTCCCTTCTCTGTGTTTCTCCGCAAAAGCGGAGAGGCTCAGGGGGAAGGGGGGGCATATCTGCCCGCCTCCCCTTCCCCTCCCCAGCCAACCCGCCACGGAAGCCAGCAGGAACGCCATTCCGGTGCGTTCCTGCCCAAAAATAGCCCTGCCAATGATATTCCAATGTCAACAATTACAACTAACAGTACACCTCAAGAGTAAAGTGCCTTTGTACAAATCAATGTCCATAAAGGGCCACTGTAAATACATCCAGTCGGAATTGTAAGCCGCTCAGAGCCCCTAGGGGATGAGCGGGATAGAAGCCGAAGGAAATAAATAAATAAAATAAATAAATTTAGAATACAACAATGAAATGACCTCATATTCCACTGTCTCATACAATAGTTTCTTAAGATAGTTCTTTTTTAAAGAGGTAGTCTTGAACAATCCTGCAAAGGAAATTCCTTATCAGTAAAGGTGTGGACAGACACCAATTGTAATCGTCAGGCAACCCTCCTGTTTCATAAACAGTCCTTAAAGATGGTCCAACTTTGTCTGTGATCTGACTCCTTGTCTAACAATGCTTGCTGGCTTCACAGTGTGCTTCACAGAGAAGTGTTCTCAAAGACAAATTCATCCACTAACCAATATTCACATATAGCATCTTAGCCAGACCTACACACTCACGTATACAACCATCTTTTCACAAATCCATGGATTAATGTCCATAGATTAATTGTTCCCAGACACATACATCTGGGAAATGTCCCTCTTCCATGGGCATCCCATTTTGCCGCGCTTCGGAGCCGTACTTAAAAGATAGCACTTTAAATCTGGGGTTTTCAGTTACCTGCGGATCAACTGCAGACTTTCACCCGTCTGATCGTTCCACCAGCGTGCAATCCTCCTGTCGGGGTGGTCTGACGTCAGACCATCCCGAGCGGGCGCCATTTTAAAAAATCTCTACACATGCACGGATCAACAAGGACGGGCTGTCATGTCTATGCGCATGCGCAACAAGTTTTTTTAAACCCCCACCGCGCGCCTCCTTCAACAAGGACGCACTGTGACACCTATGCACATGCGCAAAAAGTTTTTTTAAAACCCCACTGCACATGCCTCCTTTAATGGACGCCATCTGGACAATCCACAACAGAGGCAGCGTGCGGTAAGGCAATTCACCAGGGGGATGTCTGGTCGTGCTACAATGGATTAAAAAGATTGGGATAAAATTCAAGCTGGCATAATGACGGGATTAGCTGCCCGTCTGAAAGCACCCCTAGTCTGTAAATTTCAAAAGGAGCTTTATGGGCTTAACCAAACTGCGAAAGTGTGGCCAGACAACATAACCAATATCAGTGCTTCAAACAAGGCAAAGCTGACCCTTCTCTTTACAGTAAACATTAAGATAGAAGACGGACATTTATTCTGACCTATGCTGATGATCTGATTATCTGCCATGACAATCAAAATGTCTGTGCTGAAATTATATTCTGAGTAAACAAGAAAGTAGAAGTCAGACACAGAGGCGTGGCTAGCTTTTACTGGGGAATTCTGATTGAACAGAAACCAGATGGAAGTTATCTTCTTAGTCAAAAGCAGAAGAGACTGGAACTGTTGCAAAGCTTGGGCCTGGAAGGTGTTAATCCAATGCCTACGCTAACAGAATCAGGCTTCTGCAAAGAAAAGGTACCTGATGAACCACTGCCAGACAACAACTACAGAGCTGCCATAGGCAAGCTTCTGTACTTAGCGATGACAACAAGACCTGATATTGCAACAGCTGTAAATATATTATCCAGGAGGGTTAGCACATCCACCACAAAGGATTAGACTGCAGCTAAAAGGGTGATGAGGTACTTAAAGGGTACTGCACACTTTAAACTGAGGCTGTCAGAAACTAATAATCCCACAGTATTGGGATATGCTGATGCAGACTGGGGCTGGGGGAAAATCAGGCCTAAGATCCACTAGTGGTCATCTATGTTTCTGTGGGGGATGGTGCTATAACTTGGGCAAGCCCTGGACAAGAAATTGTTGACTGCTCATTAACTGAAGCAGAATTTATAACAGTTTCAGGAGTATACAGAGAATTAGAGTGGCTTAGAATGTTACTGGAGGATTTTGCCAGTTATGCTAGAGGAAACCTTTGCCAGTTATCCTAGAGGATAACCAGAGTTGCATCGCCTTCTCTTTTTCAGAAAAGAACAGTGCACGGACAAAGCACATTGGAATCAGGACCAGTATGTAAGGGTCCTGGAGGGGCAAGGAGTTGTCAAGCTACACTACTGCCCCACAGAGAAAACGACAGCGGACATTTTTATCAAACTAGTAGGTAAAGGTTTCCCTTGCTCAAAAGCCAGTCGAATCCGACTCTTGGGATGCAGTGCTCATCTCCGTTTCCAAGCCAAAGAGCTAGCTCTGTCCAGAGAAGTTTCCGTGGTCATGTGGCAAGCATGACTGGATGCCAAGGAGCACGGAATGCTGTTTCCTTCCCACCAAAGCAGTCCCTATTTATCTACTTGCAATTTCTTGCTTTCAAGCTGCAAGGTTGGCAGGAGCTGGGACCAGAGACGGGAGCTCACTCCGTCTTGTGGCACTCGGGTCTCGAACGGCTGAACTACCGACCTTCCAGTTTGCGGGTCAGCGTCTTAACCACTTGAGCCACCGCAGCCCGTTATCAAACTACTACCAAGTGACAAATACCAAGGCCTGCAGGAAAACCTGAACATTGTGAACATCAATGGCATACAGAGCTGAGAGGGAGTGTTGGAGTGAGTGACTCAGGGTACCTGGACATTGGGGGTGGGGGGACTACATCACTGTGTATATATCTTTGAATGGGAAGCCTCTCTTTGGTCTTAACCTGGGTCATGCCCTTTGACCCCTTCTCTGCCTCTGTGCACTTTGTGCACCAGTGTGGGCCGCCAGTGTGGGACGTCGCCCATCTTGGATTTTAGGTAAACTATCAAAGCACCAAATTTTTATGTTAAGATATAGCGTTTTTATTATGCTGTTGTTTGTATGCATATTTTAACTTCGGCATGGCCGTTTGTTAGCCGCCCCGAGCTGTATATTGGATGGGGCGGGATATAAATCCAAAAAATAAATAAATAAAATAAAATTCTCTCGCATTCTCAACACGGCTCCACAGCTCTCTCCGGTAGAAACAGTGTCTTCATACTTCCACATGCATGATGTCAGATTATCTGGCCACTTGTGATCGGGACAGTATTCTTTAGATTCGGCTTCTCTCTCTCTCTCTCTCCTTGCGACTGCTGCAACCCAAATGTGAACTGGATCTACTTGAATAAATGTAAGTTCTACTTTGCAATACGCTTCTTGGGAAATTTATTGACTGCATGCAATATCACGCTTCTAAGACCGGGCAAACGCTGCTATATGAACCCAGTATCCCACTATTAAGAATGTGGGATCTAGTTTCTCAAAGAAATACTGTTGGCTATCTTCTTTCATGAAAAGAGAAGTCTGTGCTTAACAGTTTGAAAAACAGATCCTATGTCTGACTAACCCGTTGTTTTCCACAAGGGGACAGGCTTGTGTGGTTTCCCGGCTTCTGCTGCGGCTGTCGATACAGCACAGTGGCAACAGGACCCCCACCTGGCAAGTTTCCCCACAGGTTTCTTGCCCCACTTGTCTGGCTGCGGCCATTGCCCACCCTCCTCTGCTCGGCCTTTGGGGATGTTTCCTTTTTAATTGGTAATTGAATATTGTGACAACAGTATAACAGTCTGTATGAAGTAAAGTAGGAACAGGGCTACTTCTGCTGGGCTAGAAACAGGGGCCTTATCTGATGAAGCAGTAATGGAAAGGGCACTCATTGGTCACGCTCTCCCACCCCCTTCTGTCCCTCTTAATCCTCAGAAAGGTTATCTCTGGGGTTACAGGCTGATGCAAGTGGGGGGACCTGGCATTACATTTTATGACACACATGGCCCGGCCCAACAAGGTCTCATTTATGTCAGGTCTCATTCATATGGGGCGGGAAACCACCAAGAATTGCCTTTCACACTATGAGAAGACCAAGGCGCAAAGGGGGGCTAGCAGTACCGGACCTCAAAAGCTACAGAAAAGCAGCTATCCTGGCCGCTACAATACATCAATACCACGATGAAGACACACTAGACTGGAAAAAAATTGAGGAAGCGGATATCAGTTTCAAGAACTATTATGGCATAATCATTTTTTAAAAATAGATAAACAAAACACGAATTTGTTCTTGAAGGCATCTATGAAAACATGGTACGACATCAAAATGAAACTAACCAACAAATACTCCAGATTGAGCGCGTTCACACGACAAACATGGTTCAAGCCAGCGGAAAAACCCCACTCTTTCGAAATATGGAGAGTGAAAAAGATAAACAAGATAAAAGATGTTGTCCTCAGAGGGAAAATGGTTCTGAAAAGCGACCTAGAACAGAAGTATCAAATATCAATACCGTGGTTTGAATATTTACAGGTCCAAAACTTAATATCCACGTCGGAATTTCGCGAGGCAAGCAAGATGCAGCTCACAGATATAGAACATCTACTAGACAAATCGCCACCAAAGAAAGGCCTCATAGCTAAGCTCTACAAAGCCATTACACTATCACAAAACACTAGACCTCATAACTACCAATTAACATGGAATGCAGATCTCAAACGGATACTATCTGAAGAACAATGGGAAGAAATATGGCGAACTCAGGCAAAAAGTACTAAAACACTAGGGTTACAAGAGTCAAACTTGAAGATACTTACCAGATGGTACCTCACGCCAGCAAGACTGTCCCACATTCTTCCCTCATCTTCACCGCTTTGCTGGAAAGGATGTGGAGAGAGGGCAGATTTCCTCCATTGTTGGTGGACCTGCAAGGAAATACAAAAATATTGGATCAAAATTGTTAACCAAATCAAACAAATAACAAACACTGACTTACCTTTAACACCGGAACTGATGCTTCTACACCTCTGGCCACAAATTCGTCCCCCTGAAAGAACTCAACAATTAGTTAATTTACTAATGTTAGCAGCAAAAATGACCATAGCAAAGAATTGGAAAAACAAAAACTCACCAACGCTGTCTCAATGGATCAATAAGGTATGGGACATCTTCATGCTGGAGAATCTCTCAATCTATGACTCAACATCCAAAAACGAGTGTGAATTCTATAACCCTCTCAGTATTTGGAGTCCCATCCTACAAAAAATTTCCTTGACACAATTCGATTGGTCAGACATAGCCAATGCAAAATTTAAAATAATGCTGTTTAACTAGAGATATTTAAACAACCGAATTCTCTGAACTAGACATGTAAAAGAAATAGTTGGAAAACTTAGTTACGTTTAGAAGTAGCATGAGTTGTGCACCTAACCTGTGTTTATGCTGTTTATGTAACGCTGGATTACTTAATCAATAAAAAAATATTGGAAAAATTTTTTATGTCAGATCTGGCCCTCGGAACAAATGAGTTCGACACCCCTGGCTTAGAGGGCTCAATGCTACTGTCCATGGGTCGTTTCGTAGAAAAAGAGCTAGGGGAACTCATTAGCATAACTCATTAGCATATGCCACACCCTCTGATATCACCGGAAGTGTGTCATAAGGCCACACCCCCTGACATCATCAGAAGTGTGTCATAAGGCCACACACCCCGCCCCCAACGGTCCCGGCCATGAGGGGCCCGGTGGTGGACCTGCAAGGCCGGCGGGAGTGCAAGGAAGCCCCGCCAAGGGCCTCCCTGGCCCCAGGCAGGCAGGGGTGGGGAGAGGCAGGGAGGAAGCAACTTACCCTCCCTCTTCTCCTGCCTCCTCCTGGCTGAATGAGGGCCGGAAGCGGGGCGGCCAGAAGCAGGGGGCAGGGCTTCGTCGTGTGCCCCGCCCCCATACCTCACCTGGGGGAACTGCGATCCCCCGCGATCCCCCCCTGAAATGACCTCTGCTACTGTCTGATTTAAACACAGTGGGCAGTTCTGACTGAAGACCCCCCCTGCCATACTGCTCCCCTTATAATCAGTGGCATATTTTAGATACTGGTGGAATACCACGCTAAGGAAGGGCTTTTGGGAAACCCAAGTCAATAAAAACTAATTGCAAACGTTTGGGAAAGCAAGAATGCAAAGCCAGAATTTCCCAGGCCTATCTGCTACCTTTGCAGCGTCTACTGAATTGTGCATTCATCTTATTAAAATGTGGGGTGCTGAAACTAGCGTCAGGTTGCTGTCACAGCCTGTTCCAAAGCATGCTACACGCTGCTACTTTTTTTTTTTTAAGGTAGGGTAGCGGGTGGGGTTGGACACACCATTTATTTTGACCCGATGAACCAGATTAGCTGGATCTGCTTCAGCAGGGCGTAGCCTCAGAGTCTGCTGAAGAATCCCTAGTAAGTGCCCCAAGACATACACTTTATCCTTCAGTTCCTGACCTGAGGCCGGGTGCCTTTCTTTGTGCTAATCTATTTCAAACACACCCTTGTAAACTGGTTTCAACACCAAACCAGGCCGATGAACAGACGTATAAAGGATCTTGCCCATACAACAAGCAACTCCTTTATAAGGCAGCTTTGAACTGCTGGTCTGACTCCGGCCCCTCCAAGCCCACAAGCTCTTATTGTAACTTGCTAGGTGCTTTGCAAATGCGGTGGCTCAAGTGGTTAAGACACTGAACTGCAGGCTGTGAAAGGTCAGTAGTTCAGCAATTCGAGACCCGGGTGCCGCATGACGGAGTGAGCTCCCGTCTCTAGTTCCAGCTCCTGCCAACCTAGCAGTTCGAAAGCAAGAAATTGCAAGTAGATAAATAGGTACCACTTTGGGGGGCAGGGAACAGCATTCCGTACGCCTTGGTGTTTAGTCATGCCGGCCACATGACCACGGAAATGTCTTCGGACAGCGCTGGCTCTTCGGCTTTGAAACGGAGATGAGCACCGCAACCCTAGAGTCGGATTCGACTGGCTTTCGAGCAAAGGAACCTTTACCTTTTTAGGTGCTTTGCAAGTGTGAAGGAGACAGCAGAAGTAGGACATTTGGTGGGGTTACCTTCCAGGGTTGCCAGCTCCGGGTTGGGAAATACCTGGAGATTTTGGGGGTGGAGACTGAGGAGGCCGAGGTTTGGGGAGTGGGGAGACATCAGTGGGGCATAAAACCATAGAGTCCACCTTCCAAGGCAGCCATTTTCTCCAGGTGAACTGATCTCTGTTGCCTGGACATCAGTTGTAATCCCGGAAGATTTTGAGCCACCACCTGGAGGCTGGTGACCCAGTGCCTTCAGTTTGACAGGTATGATTTTAAGTTACTCATCCTTGCCATTTTGACCTGAAAATCCCTGTTTTGATTTCACTTGAAGTGAAATCAAAGCAGGGATGTTCGGGTAAAAAAGCTGAACCTCTGATCCTTTGTCTCTGCAGCATTTTCTTTCTTTTCGCCAAAATTTCCCATTAAAATGTAAATCTTCAATATTCATTATGAATCAATAAAGGCGTATTACGTGTTGTACATACACACATGTAGAAGTGATGTGTGTTAGATGTATAAATACCACATAATTTGAGTTTAAAAGCTGTACAACTCACAAACCAAATTAAATTGCATCTACAAAAGTGATAAGCAGAGAACCAGAATCACTGCGTGAGATATTTTTAAGAATAAAAACAAAACAGGGAATATTTGCTAGCCCCTGCTACCAAGGTGTGCAGGCCTGTTCTAAACCACCACAACAGTAAAAAAGACACTCTCATTCTCTCAACTTTGCCCCACAAACAAAACAAATCACACTGCAAAAACCCAGGGGGCTGGAGGATCCAACCAACTTTTCCAGTGCTGAAAATGTCAGGTGGTGGTGGGCACCTTTTTGGCCAACAAAAAGGCAAGGGTGTAGGGCTACCAACTTCCAGGTGGAGCCTGGAGCTCTCTTGAAATTATAACTGGTCTCCACTCCAGACTACAGAGATCAGTTCCACTGGAGAAAATGGCTGCTTTGGAGGGTGGACTCTATGGCATTATATTTAAGTCCCTACCCAAAATTATACCCAAATTGTACCCCAAAACTCCAGGAATTTCCCAACCCAGAGTTGGCAACCTGAGGTGGGAGTTATGGGACCTATATGGACAAAAGCTATGGGGGACAGGGGCTGTCTTAAGAGATGAGGTAGAGGGACTCCAGGAAGGAAATGCCCTAGGGATTTCCTGGAGATAAGTCTCTTTGAACTGGTGTGACCTGGTCAGTGGGTGGAGAAACAGATATGATAAAGATTCCTTGCAGCAAGAAGGGGCTGTCTTTTCCTTGGGTGCGGAGTCCATGGGATCAGGCAGACCCGTCCACTGGGAAGGCAGCCATTGACCATGAGCTCACCTAAAGAGCTGGAGAGAGCTTCAAGGTAAGGGTAGCTCTGTAGAGATCTAGAACTCCTAAACTAAAGAGCCTGTCCTACATTTTAACATCTGATAGGGAATGTATAGAGAGAAGGTTTGTGTTTTACCCATTTCTTTTGGATCCCTCGCTCATACTGGTGCTGTGCTAAAAGAATGCGTGTGAACTTTCTCTTTTTAATAAATACTTTATAAATTTTGAGGCTGGCAGTGGTTCTCTGTACCATATAGACCTCCACCGTCTCAGAATGCTATTTTAAAAGGTGCGCCAGGGGAAGGCAGGCAGTTGGCAAACGGCTATTCCTTCAGGGGCATGCAAGGCAGTAAACTGACCCTGTGGTGACCAGGTGCTGGGCAGCGGGAGACAGACAGAGACAAGGCCTCAGAACTTTGAAGGGAAGCTGGGGGTCCTGACCCTCCTAGTGGGCAATTCCTTACAAATGTCAGGTGGTGGCGGCGAGCTACCCGAGAGTGAAAGAAAAGCCTCGCCAGGTGATAAACCTTGGAAGGCAGGGCGAAATAGGGCCTACAGCAGGCCCATTTTGCCACAGGCTGAACTAGGCAGGCAAGAGGCCAAAAGCCTTCAGGCAAATGTGAAAAACAAGCCAGAGCTATGGATAATATTGAGACTTTGCCCTGAATCTGATTCCAGATGATGTTATCAGTAATACATCCGTTCCTTCTTATGGGCCGCAGTGATGCAGTTCTGGAGCAGCCATTTTGTGAAGCGAAGAGCCTCCATTAACCCTCCAAATGACCATGACAGTAACTAGAAAGATAACCTTCAGCAGATTTTACAGGGACAAGACCATTTTTGTCATAAAAGGAACATCTCAGTCACCAGAATTAGGGAGGGAGGAATCAAACCCTTAGTTTTTGGGGGGATGGGAGACATAAGAACATAAGAGATGCCAATGTTGGATCAGGCCAAAGGCCCATCCAGTCCAACACTCTGTATCACACAGTGGCCAGAAATACCAGGTGCCATCAGGAGGTCCACCAGTGGGGCCAGGACATTAGAAGCCCTCCCACTGTTGACCCCCTCCCCAAGCACCAAGATGACAGAGCATCACTTGCCCCAGAGTCCCTATCTATACCTTGTGGCTAATAGCCACTGATGGACCTCTGCTCCATATGCTTATCTAATTCCCTTTTGAAGCCGTCCATGCTTGTAGCCGCCGCCGCTTCCTGTGGCAGTGAATTCCAAGTGTTAATCACTCTTTGGGTGAAGAAGTACTTCCTTTTATACATTCTAACCTGACCGCTCAGCAATTTCATGAAGTGCCCACGAGTTCTTGTATTGTGAGAAAGGGAGAAAAGTACCTCTTTCTCTACCTGCTCTTTCCCATGCATAATCTTATAAACCTCAATCATGTCACCCCTCAGTCGTCGTTTCTCCAAGCTAAAGAGCCCCAAGCGCGTTAACCTTTCCTCATAGGGAAAGTGTTCCAACCCTTTTATCATTCGAGTTGCCCTTTTCTGCACTTTTTCCAAAGCTATAATATCCTTTTTAAGGTGTGGTGACCAGAACTGCACACAGTATTCCAAATGAAGTCGCACCATTGATTTATATAGGGGCATTATGATATTGGCTGATCTGTTTTCAACACCCTTCCTAATAATCCCCAGCATAGCATTGGCCTTCTTTATTGCAGTCACACACTGTCTCGACATTTTAAGTGAGGTATCTACTACAACTCCAAGATCTCTCTCCTGATCTCACTACTCCGAAGAGACTCACTACTCCGAAGAAGAAGAGGAAGAGGAGGAGGAGGAGGAGACTGGATTTATACCCTGCCCTTCACTCGAAGTCTCAGAGCAGCTTACAAACTCCTTTCCCTTCCCCTCTCCACAACAGGCACCCTGTGAGGTAGGTGGGGCTGAGAGAGCTCTGACAGAAACTGCTCTTTCAAGGACAGCTCTGACAGAACTATGGCTTGCCTAAGGTCATCCAGCAGCTGCAAGTGGAGGAGTGGGGAATCAAACTCGGTCCTCCAGATTAGAGTCCACACACTTAACCACTACACCAAACTGGCTCAGGGAAGGAAGATAGTCTCATCCCCAAACAACTGGAGGGGGGAGGGGAACTGACACATTACCCATTCCCCCCCAAGAACCTCCAGTTTTATTGCTTCCTTTCATTTTCATGTCCCCAAACTTTCTCTAATTTTCTTTGTTTTCTCTTACCTCCTTCCAATGGATTGGTGTGCAGCGGCGGCGGCAGCTCAGCGGTGGTGGCAGGTGACGGGAGGCGATCCGGCGAACATGGAGGTAATCTGGCGTTGAGCAACGAGTGACCCAGGCGGAGATTGGTCCAGGAAACACGGCGATGTGACGACGTGGCGCAGTCAGAGCCAATAGGACGGAGGCCAGTTGCTACAGGCGTCACATAGTCGTATGCCGTGAGGTCCACTCCAGAAGGAGTCGCTGTGGAAAAAGATCTCTGCCGAGACACCGTCGCCTTGAAATGGAAAGAACCCACCACAGAAAGAACCTTGCTGTTCGGGTGCCTGGTAGGCATTCACCCCTCCCCTTGCACCGTGGCCCTAGTTAGGATGATTTAAATGTCTCTGTAAACCGCTCCGAGCCCTTGGGAAGGAGCGATACCTAAGTTGAAAGTGAAATGTAATGTAATGTTACCTCATTGTCTGTGTTTCTCTATCCATTCACATTTTCTATCCCCTTTTTGCCCATGAAAGGGTAAAAGGAAACATTTTGTAAAAGTAGATAAATTGGTATGTCATGTTTATATTGTAGTAGGCAACTTTTTTTTTTAAAGTATTCTCTCCTGTGTCTTTAGGCTAACCCCCGATACACAGAAATACAGCAGGGTGTGACACTTTTCACATAATTTTTTCTCCATGGTGGTGGTGGGGGAAGTTTACACTGCAGAATTTCTGTGTTTTTCAGGGCAGATGATAAAAGTATAGGAGCAGGACAGTGGGGAAGCGTTGGTTGTAATTCTGGAGAGGTTGCTAGTAAGTCTGTGTCTAGTGCGGATTTAACTGAAAAGGAAATGATCTGCTAGTATTCGGGTGAGGTAATGGTTAGAATTTCAGACTAGAACCTGGGAGATTCAGGTTAAAAGCTACATTCCAGCATGGCCTGGAGTGACCTTGGGCTTCTCTCTCTCAGCCTGCCCACCTTACAGGGTCGTTGTGAGGATAAAATGGAGAAGGAGAGGACGATTATGCTGCCTTAAGTTATTTGGAGGAAGGGTGAGATGTGTACTTCATAAATAAATAAATAAATAAGTACTTTTAGGGATTTCTTAGTATAATGACAACTGATGCATGATCTACAAATAGCTAAGTCTCATACACATTTGGAAATACACAGGTCCCAGCTCACAGGTTCTTCTATATTCAGATTCCTGGCCTTGAGGCAAAGGAAGGTACATTAGCCACTGGTTCTTTTTTTAAATATATCCTTTCCCTGTCCAGTTCTGATCCCAACCATAGGCGTAATCTTCGTGGGGGCGGCAGGGCCTCAGCCCCCGCCGAAATTTTCAGGAAGGTGCTCAGCCTCCCCCGGGATCCACCCTTGCTCCTAGCAAAGCAATGCCTCTGGCCCAGCCCCAGCCCCCCCCCCCGGGAAATTGGAAAGTCTACACCCTTGATCCCAACAGCCTAGTCCACAGCCTCTTCTGGCATTGCTTAAATGAGGGCACTGATGTCATAATACCCGAGATCCGGCATCCACGGAGATTCTACAAGATACTTCCGATGACAGTTGGGCTCAGAAGACAATGTGCGGTCACTGTATTCGCAGCAACTTCTGGAGCTCTTAGCAAGACTGTGGATTCAGGTAGGCGAACCACAAACCTGTCTGTACACAAGTTAAAAGCAAGTCGGCGGGAGGTAAGACAGGCCACAGTTTTGGATGTGGAAGTTGGTGGCATTGGAGGATGGGTGTGTCTTATACGCCTGGGCAATAAGGTAGGTGTGTTTGGATTGGATGGGGACTCCGGCTGAGGGACAGAATAGGTGGAAGGGAAAAGGTAAATCATTTGTAGAAAGAAGGGAATGTACGTTTCCCTCCCTATGTCTTTTGTGTGTGTGCTTGTGTGTGTGTGTATACACTCACGCACACACAGAGGCCACGTTCAGACTGGCAATTTGAAGCGCTAGGGAGTCGTGGCAAAAAAGAAGAAAGAAACAGACCCAGAACGGCTTGGTTGCGGTAGTCCTGTTCACACCGCAGCAAATGAAGTGGGAGGATACTGTGGAGGAAGCGCAACGGAGCATTCACACTGTTGGGCTGCCCTGGCGGGCTGTTAGCGGCTCTTTCCGTGCTGGGCTGCATGCGCCCAATAGGGTATGATCGCGCAGGCCCTGATGGCGCCTGCCGGGGGAAACAGCCGGTGCCTATTATCAATGACTGTGGGTTGTTCCCGCCTTAGCAGCACTTGCGTTCACACTCAGGGAACTGGAATCAACCCGCTCTACACACGGTTCGCTACCACTTTTACCTGGTATCTTTTAAACTCGGGAGGGAAGTGGCACAAGACGGCTTGAGTACGGTTGGGGGACGCCTGAAACATGTGCCTGTGTGAACCCGCCCCTTTAATCCGCTACTGAACCGCTAATGAAATGTTTGCCTGCTGGACCAAACTGCCAGTCTGGTTATTATGAAGCACACTGACGTCTACCCCCACATACATTAATTTTTGGTGCTATTTTATGGCCCTGATACTTTGAAACTTGGTATGGGATAGTGAGTACATCCCCAAAAGCCTTTTTAAAAATTTCCCATTGTTAGGGCAATGTGTAAGAACAACTTTTTACGTGTGTACAGTAATGAGGCAACAGACAAAATGAAAAAACCCACAAGTCCCAGACCCTGGGCTCTGGTATTTAAATTCAGCTCCTCTCTTGATCTGTCCTATCAGAGCACAACAGTTCCTTGCTGGAACAGTTCCCGATCCTTGAAAACAGCGACTCTTGGTCTGTCTTTTCAACTAGTAGGTATCAAAAATCCATAATATTCACCGATGTATCATGACTTAATTGCAAGAGTTTCTCTGACAGAATGTTCCTGGGGCAAGGTGCTTTTATAGGCATTACAAGTCATAATACATCGGTGAATATTATGGATTTTTGATACCTACTAGTTGAAAAGACAGACCAAGAGTCGCTGTTTTCATTCATTCTTGGAAGAAGAATAGTATCGAAACGATAGAGCATTCCGGAGACCAACATCATTTATTATCTTGTATATTTATATAATTATCTGCACACATTTTTGTACAATTTTGTGATTATTATTGAAAAATTATCTAGCGCAGTTACCTCACAGTTTCTTTCTTCTTTTTGCGGTCTGTTCTGTGACTGTGACCATCATTTTTGAGCCACAGTTCCCGATCCAGCAGGTCCTTCCCACAGACTCGGATCCTACAGATCAGCCTCTTCTGCTCTGCTGCTTAAGTCTGAGCCCTCCGGCCACCAACATCACAAGGCCTGAGTTCTGGTATCCATGGAGATGGAAAATTCTAGAAGATGCTTCAGAGAACAGTTGGGCTCAGAGCGGAGTCCGCAGGGATCGTATCCTCAGCAACTTCAGAGGTTGTGAACGTCTGTGGAGTCCCAAATACGGATTGAAAAATGCCGGTATACAAACTAAAATTCTGCAGAAGTATAAATGGCAGGTAAGAAAGGATATGATCTTGAAAGTGGGAGCTGGGTTTGGACTGGGTGGGGCCCACCAGGAAAAGGAAGGAATGGGAGGAAGGGAAAAGGTACAAAATCTGACTAATGACTACCAAGTACTGACCCATGAAAAGCCATTGGGAGATGACGGATGGGACAGGCTCTTTTGCTCACGATGCCAGTGGTCGATTTCCCGAAAACCAACAACAGATTAAGTAAATTTTTATTTGTGTTATCCTCTCACATGATGGAATTGGGGTTGGGGGTTTTTTTCTGGGGAGATTTAGAAAAGCTGTGGGTAGTTTTGCTGCAGTATTTTTTAAGTTTATGGTATTTTGCATCAATGGTGCTTTAAAACATTTGCCCCACTGTCTACAGTCTTCGTGGGCACTGGGAGAAAATAGTGTGTTTTTTAAAAAGTGAACCTGGATGACCTGCTCATCAGATATTCCATGGATTAGGGTTCAGTTGCTTACCCACAGGTTAAAATGGACGACATGGTTGTCCGTAGAGAACAATGGTGCACATGCTTACACATAGGCTAAAATGGAGGACATGGTGAGCCTTAGAGAACAATGCTACATATGCTTACCCACAGTTTAAAATGGAGGACATGGTTGTCTATAGAGAACATTGGTGCACATGCTTACCCATAGGGAACAATGCTACACATACTTACACATTGGTTAAAATGGAGGACATCTTTGACCAAAGGCTAAAAGAGTCCATATCTATAGCCATAGGGAACAATGGGGTCATGTTTGCTCATAGACTAAAACTGAGGACATGCTTTCCCATAGAGAATAATGGAGTCATGATTGCGCGCAGATAAAACGGGAGAACATTCTTGCCCACAGAGAAAAATGGGGGACATGCTTGCCCAAAGGTTAAAATGGATGCAAAGCTGGCCAAAAGGTTAAAATTGTGCACATGCTTACCCGTACGGAACAATGGGGGATATGATTGCCCATAGGAGACAATGGTGATCATGCTTACCCATAAGTTAAAATGGAGGACATGCTACTCCAGAGCGAACAATGGGGGATATGCTTCCCCTTAGGTTAAAATGGAACACATGCTTACTGATAGGAACCACTGGGGTACATGACTGCTCATAGGGGACTAGGGTGAGCATATTTACCCATAGGTTAAAATAGAGGACATACTTGCCGATAAGTTAAAATGGTGGATAGCCTTACCCATTGGGAACATAGGTTAAAATGGAGGACATGCTTTTCCAAAGGGAACAATGGGGTCCTGCCGGTCCATAGGTAAAAATGGAGGAGATGCTTGCCCATGGTGAACAATGGGGGACTTGCTGTGACCAGGGTCAGGGCATTTTCGGTGGCGGCTCCTACCTGGTGGAATGAGCTCCCAGAAGAGATCCGGGCCCTGCGGGACCTTGTACAGTTCTACAGGGCCTGTAAAACGGAGCTCTTCCACCAGGCTTTCAAGTAGGAGCCGCCGCCACCATTATTCCATCAACGCCTTTCCATCACCGCACTCTACCACCGCTGGTACGGGTGTCATCGGGGGTGCGGGACGTCCCTAGTGGACGACAGGGTTGTGGGGACATATATTGCTGTTGTGGTTCAGCTGTAACACCTTCAGAACACCACTTTGGTTTTATGATTCGGAGTGAGTCTTGGAGCACCGACATTTTATTTTTTAATTAATTTTAATCAACTGTAGTATTCTGTATTTATTGTATTTATATTGTTTTTATTGTTATAATCTGGCATTTGCCCTTGTTAGCCGCCCTGAGCCTTCGGGGAGGGCGGGATACAAATCCAAAGAATAAATAAATAAATAAATAAATAAAATGCTTGCCCATTGTTTAAAATGGATGGCATGATAGCCCATAGGGGACAATGGTAGGAATCCTTTCTCATTGGTTAAATAGAGGGTATGCTTGCCCTTAGGGAATAATGGGGGACATGCTTCCCACAGAGGAGGAGGAGGAGGAGGAGGAGAAGAAGAGGAGATTGGATTTATACCCCGCCGTTCACTACCCAAAGGAGTTTCAGAGCGGCTTACAATCCCCTTTCCCTTCCCCTCCCCACAACAGACACCCTGTGAGGTAGGTGGGGCTGGGAGAGGTCTCTCGAGAACTGCTTGTGAGACAACAGCTCTGAAGGAATATTAGGCTTGCCAAGTCCCCCTGGGGGGCGGGGAAACTCCTGCCCCAGAGGCCCGTTCCCCACTGCCGGTGGATCGGGCCCTGGGGGGAACTCCACCCCAACGTGCACGTCGCCCGAAAGTGACGCGGGCATGCCGGGCGTGCTGCATGCACGCGCTCCAGCCGCCAGCCGGGAGTCCCCCGCTGAGGCTGAATTCATATTTGGCAACCCTAAGGAACATGTAACTGAACCAAGGTAACACCAGCAGCTGCATGTGGAGGAGTGGGGAATCAAACTTGGTTCTCCCAGTTTAGAGTCTGTGTTCCTAACCACTACATCATACTGGCAACACATTGTATCACCATTTGCCCTCAGACCAGTCTCCAGTCCTCACATTATCTGTCCACAGATTTAAAAATTTTGGGTCATTTTCACGTTACAAAACAAGGGGGAAAACCAGAAATAATTACAGAATTTTGAACAACAGGAAGAGGAAATTACTGAAAAAATCCAGTATGTGAAAAAACATTAAAAACTTGAGAATTTTTTTTTTGAGAATAAACCTGTCTGGACAAAATGATACAGTGTTCAAAGACGATAATAAAATAACATGAATGAAAATGTAAGAGGATTTGAAAAGATGGTCTAAATTGATACTATCATGGCTGGGAAGAGTCTCTACAATAAAAATGAATGTACTTCCCAAACTGAACCTTTTATTTCAGATGTTACCAATTTACAACTCTGACAGACTGGCAGAAACAAATAAATACATTTATCTGAAATGGCAAAAAACCCAAGAATCAAATTCAAAGTGTTGCAGGATGAGAAAAAAAGAGAAGGCTTAGTAGTGCACAACATCAAGCTTTACCATCAAGCAGCTAAACTAGTCTGGATTGCAGAACGGATTAAAAATCCAAATGACAGACTAATGAAATTAGAAGCTGCGGAGTTAGGGAGTTAGGGAATTACTTCTAACTTGGAGGTCCTTAAAGAAAAGAATCAGGCCTACAATATCGCCCATCATGTCACCAGTAAATGCATACAACTATAAATATGAGAGAAGAAATAATGATTTTCTAATTTATAAAGACATGATAAATCTACAAGGTGAAATTAAATCTTGGCAAACAATTCAAGAAGAAGGAAAGAAGATACAATGGCTAGTTTACTCTCAATTAATTTCTGTACTCATGAAAGACCTCTATACTGGAAGTGATGGAATAAGAGAGCTGGCTGAGTTTGAAAAGATAGTTGTACACCATAAAGATCAGTTACTAGGACGATTTTATAAATTATTACTCCAATATGATATGAAGACAGAACAAGTCAAAATGTGCATGAGAAAATGGATGCAGAATATCAGCAAAGAGATACCTTTCCTACACTGGGAAAACTTATGGACGAAAGGTATAAGATTCGCAACCTGTCAAGCTTTAAAAGAAAATTGGTACAGGACGTTCTTTGACTGGTATCGTGCCCACTACAAATATTCTCCTTATAGTTAATCAATAAACACATCGATGAAATTGCTATATCAGATTTCCCACTGATGTGCTCATTTGCTGTCCTTGTCTATATTCATAGAGTAATTACTCTCAAAGTTGACCTCCCTATCTGGAGTGGCACAGTCCGAAAATTCTGTCACCTCATTCTATGTAATGTGTAGCCCAAATCCCTTTAGGGGTAATAAATGTATTTAAGTTAACTGGTGAGAATTAATTCCTGTGAACTCCAGCACAGTAATTTCTCACATGGACAATAGAAAATAGCCAGGCTTTTACTTTACATATAGCCAATGGCTGGAGGGAGGACTAGAACTGGAAGGCATCCAAAGACAAAATACTAGAACGGGAGGACATCCAATGAAGCCGATGGGCAGTAGGTTCAGGACAGACAAAAGGAAAGGCTACTTGACACAGAGAGTGATTAAAATGTGGGATTCACTGTCAGAGGATGTAGTGATGACCATAGGAATAAGCAGCTATAAAGGGGGATTAGATAGATTCTTGGAGGATAAGTCTATCCGTGTCTACTAGCCATGGGGACTGAGGGAAACATCCACAGATTCTTGGAGGATAAGTCTATCCGTGGCTACTAGCCATGGGGACTGAGGGAAACATCCACAGATTCTTGGAGGATAAGTCTATCCGTGGCTACTAGCCATGGTGATTGAGGGAAACATCCACAGATTCTTGGAGGATAAGTCTATCTGTGGCTACTAGCCATGGTGACTGAGGGAAACATCCACAGATTCTTGGAGGATAAGTCTATCCGTGGCTACCAGCCATGGTGACTGAGGGAAACATCCACATTCAGAGGCACTAATTCTCTGAATCCCAGAGCTAGGAGGCAACATCAAGGGAAGGCATCTACGCCCTGTTGCTGGCCCTCCAGAGGAACTGGCTGGCCACTGTGTGAAGCAGGATGCTGGACTAGATGGACTACTGGTCTGATCCAGCAGGGCTTTTCTTATGTTCCTATGACTAGTCATTGAATTCCTTCCATCTTGGTGGACTTGGCCATTTGTAAAGGGGTCTAGAAGGCAGCGTGCTGAATGCTTATTTACCCATCAGGTTTGAGAGTTTCAGGAAAAAATTACACAATCCCTCCAAGCAGTCTGTTTGCAATGGTGCAACTCTTCACCACCCAGATGCAGGCCAAAGGCTCAAACACTACTCCAGAGGTGAAAAAGCATTACTTGTTTGAATAACTAAACCTGCCCCAGGAAAACGGTGTGCTTACATAGAAATGGTCTCTCACACTCCCCCCCCCCCCGGTTTGCTACAAGATGCACAGGAAACACGATTAAACAAGACACCATGCGTTGCTGCTTTAGAGGCCATGAGATATAGTAGCTCCCCAATATTTTACATTCTTCTAAAATATTGTTTTTTAAAAAACAAAACAAGATTGTGCAAGAGGTCCAGTCTCCAGGACCACAGTTAATATGAGTTTATTCAGAATTAAGCCCATCGACACTGCCCTCCGAACAGCCATGACTGTAATCAGTGTGAGGCCCCTGTCAGAACAGCTCCTAAAAACCACCACCTCCTCCCACTGCACAGGGAATGAGAGACGGCTGTTTGTTTCGTGGTCAGTAGCAATTGACTTGTTTTGGGAAGCCTGGATTTCTCTCTTGTAGGGCAAGAGCATTTTATCCCTCCTATGCTTCCCTGGATTTTGTTATCCTAGGTAAGGCTTGCCAAGTCCCCCCGGGGGGCGGGGAAACCCCCGCCCCAGAGGCCCGGTGGCGGATCGGGCCCCGGGGGGAACCCCACCCCAACGTACATGTCACCAGGAAGTGACGTTAGGACGCCAGGCACGCTGGTGGCGGGGCCACGACCATCGGAGGGAAAATTCTATCCCGCCCAGGAGTCCCCCGCTGCGGCAGAGAAACGACTTGGCAACCCTATCCTAGGTATATGAAGGCCATTTTCTACATGGACTGCCAATAGTTGGACTACTGTTTAAGTGACCTAATGATGTGGAAAGAGGCAAATGTTATGGCTCCTCCTGACCATAGAGTTAAGAGGAAGAAGAAGAAGAGGAGGAGGAGGAGGAGGAGGAGGAGGAGGAGGAGGAGGAGGAGATTGGTTTGATATCCGTCCCTCGCCTGCCCTTGGAGTCTCAGAGTGGTTTACAATCTCCTTTCCCTTCCTCTTCCCACAACAGACACCCTGTGAGGTAGGTGGGGCTGAGAGAGCTCTTTTGAGGACCGCTCTTGAGAGAACAGCTCTAAGAACACCAGCAGCTGCATGTAGAGGAGTGGGAAATCAAACCCAGTTCTCCCGGATTAGAGTCAGTGTGAGGCCCCTGTCAGTGTGAGGCCCCTGTCCTAACCACTACACCAAACTGGCAACACATTGTAACAACACCATTTGCCCTCAGACCAGTCTGGTTAGCGTTGCCAGTCTCCAGGTGGTGGCTGGAGATCTCCTGAGGTTACACCTAATCTCCAGGCAACACAGATCAGTTCCCCTGGAGGAAACGGCTGCTTTGGAGGGTGGACTCTATGGCATTCTGCCCTGCTGAAGTCCCTCCCTTCCCCAAACCCCGCCCTTCTTCAGGCTCTACCCCCAAATCTTCATGTATTTCCCAACCCGGAGCTGGCAACCCTACCCTTTGATGATCCTTGAAGTATATCTAATTTCTATTTACCCACTTAAATTCAGCCACTTGGTGAGTGCCAGAAATTATTCTGGGCAAAGAAAGATGGCATCTCAGTAAAGGATTTACTTTAAGACACCAAGAGACAACAAGTCATTCACCACGTAACCTTTCCTAACACAAGAGCAAACAGGCTGTGGAGGAGGCTGCTTAATTGAGTCATTTGAACATCACCACATCTGTATGGGAGCCATTCTGGAACAAATACAATTCAAAGCACTCCCTGGAAAAGTGCCAAGGTATGGTAAGGCGGCTCCTTTTCACTTGACAGGGTAATACAAGATGGCTGGCTTTACCAAGCGGTTGCTGAAATACCTTGGCATGTTACATCTAGGTGAATGGCTGCGATGCCCTGAGATGTCTCCAAGAAACTGGACAATCCTGCAGTCATTCCGACAGCTCCAACTGCTTTTGCTCAGAACTAGGTAATCACGGGCGATTCTGCGTCTAGCATTCGCTCCACATTTTCTCAGCTGGGAGGAAAAGGTGAAGCTCAAAACCACATTGAAATACCTCGGGGCAAGGCCATACTGACTGCCAAGTCACCCCTGAGTGGCCATAAATCTATGCAGAAGGTACCATGAAATCCGATGCTCAAAGAAAGTGACAGCGGCATGCAATGCAGAGGGGAATTTCTGTTCCAATGTGGGTTTGGTAAAACAATGGAGGGAAAAAGCCAAGGCAGAATCACCCAATATTTCAGGACTGGTCTGCTTGAAACTCTGAATGTCTTGACTGACTGACTGACTGACAAAAACCTAATATGGGGAGATTCAGGTGGGTGGCCTTGTTGGTCTGAAGCAGTACACCAAATTTAGAGCCCAATGGCACCTTGAAGACCAACAAAGGTTTATTCAAGGTATGAGCTTTCGTGTGCACACACACTTTATCATAAAGCGTGCATGCACACAAAAGCTCATACCTTGAATAAACCTTTGTTGGTCTTCAAGGTGCCATTGGACTCTAAATTTGTTGTACTAATATGGGGAGCTTCTCACTTCACCCTGTTTTTACAGGGTGTCGTAAATGTCTTGATCCTTATCTTCAAAACAAGCAAGGGGGCTGCATTGGCAGTGTGATCAGATATCCCAGGAGAAAGGAGGCTTTTCAACGCCTACCTGCGGTGTACTATTCTTCCCAATTTACGTGATTTATTAATACTAAGGGAGTGTACAGCTGGGTGAGGTGATGCAACATCTGCTTTGTTTGTTCTTTTAGAAGGTTTGGTATGGTTTGTTTCCTCTGAAACGATTTAAACAGGGGCATTTGGCTCACAAGAGCCAGGCCGTGTGGAGCAATGGCTGCCAGTTGGGAGAAGCAGGTGGAAACTTTCAACAGTGAGGCCATTTAGTCAAAACTAAAACCATGATGGTTGAGAAAATGGTTTGGAAATGTTGGAAAGCCAATGTGGTATAGTGGCTATTTTATTTATTTATCTATTTACTAGAAATAAGGCCCGTTGCGGAAATAAATACAACGGGATCTAGAAAGAGGCTCTGGGAGAGTGCTCTGGCTTTGGGCAAACAGTGTCAGTTTCCTGTGGCGACCTCAGCAGGGTTTAATGACAGAGTCCACTGTTTTCTCCAGAGGGACTGATATCTGCTACCTGAAGAGCATTTGTATGTTTGAGTTATCTGTAGCCCTCACCTGGAGAGTGGTAACCATTGTTACCATTCTCCTCTCCCCTATGAGGTATGTTATGCAACTGAAAATCCCAACTGCCTTGCGGGGGGGGGGGGAGTTTGAGGTGTGGAATGGACTGAAGTCCAATCAGCTTCCATATGCAAAAGACCAGGTTGTTGCAGCAGTTGTGGTGTGGGCGGGACCCGGGCTTTGCCTTCTGATTGGTGGTGATATATGCTGAGGAGCAGTGCCATCAGCCATACACTAAGGGAGTACATTTTAGAATTAGAACTTTGGCACCCACTATTCAATTATATATAAGGAGAGATTCCATTTCTTCCTCATACATATCCCAACGGTTTTGCCGATATGGACTGACATGCCAGGAGATAAACCAATCACATTACAGCAGTCCACGGAAGGCGCGGAGGGATCAGTGACTTGTCTCCATGGAGTGGTTACCCACAATTCTTGTTGTGCGCATGCGCAAACAGCTGAGGGTGTGGGGACGCAGATATGCGTATACTCTGGTTTCTCTTCAGATCACATAAATCTTTCGCCTTTTACTAAGGATATGCATATATGCGCATACAGTCATGGCATTTAAAAAAGGGGCAAGGGTATCTGAACGATCCAATGCGGGGTGATCGCGTGTTGTGGCGGGTTCAGGATGGAATGTGTGATCAAACAAACTCCGTCTCAGGGAGAAACGGACTAATTAGCAGCATTCACAGATCGCGTTAAGCCTGCCGTCTGACCGCCATCCTATCCTCTGCTACCAACAGGAACAGTTCCCTGCCCTCCTCTAAGTGACAGCCTTTCAGATACTTCAAGAGAGCAAATGTGCCTCCCCTCAACCTCCTCTTCCCCAGACTGAACTTCCCCAAGTCCCTCGTAGGGCTTGGTCTCCAGGCCCCCGATCATCCTCATTGCTCCCCTCTGCACCCACTCCATTCTGTTCACATCCTTTTTAAAGGGAGGCCTCCAGAACGACACACGGTACTCCAGGTGTGGCCTGACCAATTGGTGTTCAGTGGGATTATGACATCTTGTGATCTGTGTGTGATGACTCCACAGTGTAAACAACAACAATTAACTTATTTGAGACAATGTGGTCCTATGCAAAAGGGCTTTAGATACAAACAATTTTAGCCACCTTGACCAAACCCAGGGCTATTTTTGGGCAGGAACACGCAGGAACGGAGTTCCGGTTGGCTTCAGAGTTGGCCATGCCCACTACAGCCAAAACCTCTGTATGTGTGGCTACAGAGGGAAGGCCTGGACAGTGACCCCTCCCAGCGACTCCAAGGTGGGCGGGCCAGGGGGGCCCTGGAAAGATCGGGGAGGCATTTAAATGCCTCCCCGTGCCTTCCCCGGCCTGTCTAAGGGCCGGCTTGCCCAGGCTTCCTGAAGCCGCGGGGCGCCCGGGCAAGCCAAGGGGAAGTCATGGGGTGTGGCCTAATATGATAATGAACTATGCTTCCAGGGGTGTGGCCTAATATGCTAATGAGTTTCTGCTGTTGTGTGTGGCCTGTTATTCTAATGAGTTCCTGCTGGGCTTTTACTACAAAAAAAGCCCTGACCAAACTAGAGCTGCAAATCCAGCATATGTAGACACTTTTGTAAGGGATGACCCAAAACGCAACAGCATTTCACAACCTGACTGGAGCCAACACAGGGGAAGGGTTCAAATGCACACTGTGCATGTAACTACTACATTGCAGGGTGCAGCAGCCCATTTCCTTCCCACTGTGCTTACAGCCTTTTCCCATCTAACTCTTCCCAACAGCACAAAAGATTATTCTTCTGACACCTCCCACTGTCTTTCCAAGTTGTCATGAAACAATTTGTCAGCATTAATTGCTTGGAACAACATTGCCACCTAGTGAGAAGGTAAGTTTATTGTGGTCTTCCTCCGTCTGACCAAAACAAGGCTCTGGTCTAGGAAACGTTAGCGTAGATTTTTTTCGTTAAGGTGCCTATCTGGTTTTTGCTATCAAAGTGTATTTAACGCCAATAACTAGGCCTATATAACTTCTGTAATCCCACTCCAGCCGCAGCAAGCCACAGAACTCTCTTGGAGGGTCAACCATGGAAAAGCTGGTTCAAATTGCCAAAAAAGTGTTAAATAAACAAACCTCAAACTACATAGAATTTAAAAAAAAACATTTGAAATGAGTTTTAATCATCTAGTCGTCTGTAAATTACAATAAAATAATAACCAACTGGAAGAATTCTTGGTCTTGAATGCTGTTGGATGCTCATACAAATATTATCCTACACATTTTTTTAACCAGGTAATGTTATACACCTACATCTCAGATATTAGTGACAGGACTTCAAAGAAGCCTTTTTACGAATATAGATCACTAGAAATAAGGCCCGTTGTGGAAATAAATACAACGGGATCTAGAAAGAGGCTCTGGGAGAGTGCTCTGGCTTTGGGCAAACAGTGTCAGTCTGCTTTTAAAACATGAATCTGGGACCTGCACACCACCAGAATACAGCAGATTCCATATGCAACTAACATTCCAACTGCCTTGGGGGGGGGGGGGGGAGTTTGAGGTGTGGAATGGACTGAAGTCCAATCAGCTTCCATATGCAAAAGACCAGCTTGTCGCAGCAGTTGTGGTGTGGGCGGGACCCGGGCTTTGCCTTCTGATTGGTGGCGATATATGCTGAGGAGCAGTGCCATCAGCCATACACTAAGGGAGTACATTTTAGAATTAGAACTTTGGCACCCACTATTCAATTATATATAAGGAGAGAAGAGATTAGAATTCTCTGCATTTCCAACTCAGTTACAAGTCTACAATATGTCCTAGACATGAAGAGACTTCCTGATATATGAGATACCCGGATATATTGGGTACTTTTATATATGAGGTATCTGGATACATGTGGTGATTATCTGATGACTGCTCTATTAATCAGAAGCTGTTTAGCTTGGTAATATTTATTGCACCGCTGAGGAAGGCAATCAGTTCAAACTGGGGTTGCTAGATTCAGGTTGGAAAACTCCTGGAGATTTGGGGATGGAGCCTGGAGAGGACAGGGACCTCAGAGGGATACAGGGTCCTAGAGTCCACCCTCCAAAGCATCCTTTTTCTCCAGGGGAACTGATCTCTGTAGTCTGGAGATGAGCTGTAATTCCAGGGGATCCCCAGGTCCCACCTGGAGGCTGGCATCCCTAGAATGCATTTGTCGTTTTGTTGTTTTACTATAGTAAGTAAGTATAGTAGAACAATTTTTATGGCATGTGAGGTCTGTTATTATTTCGTTGAAAGTATAGCTAAAACTCATTTTAAGCTATTTGTTCTTTTTAAAAATTGTATGTCGTTTGAGGTTTGCTTTGTGGTGGCTCAGAGGTTAAGACACTGAGCCCCAGAGCAGAAGGTCTGTAGTTTGGCAGTTCGAGACCCGGGTGCCGCATGATGGAGTGAGCTCCCATCTCTAGTTCCAGCTCCTGCCAACCTAGCAGTTCAAAAGCAAGAAATTGCAAGTAGATAAATAGGTACCACTTTGGTGGGAAGGTAACAGCATTCTGTGTGCCTTGGTATTTAGTCATGCTGGCCACATGACCATGGAGAAGTCTTCGGACAGCGCTGGCTGTTCAGTTTGGAAACGGAGATGAGCACCGCCCCTAGAGTCAGAGTTGACTACCTTTTGAGCAAGGGAAACCTTTACCTTTACCCTTCTTAACCCTAAAGGGTTGCCATAAGTTGGCTGTGACTTGACAGCACTTCCCACCCACCCTCAAGCTCACCCTGAGCTCTCGAAGCCAGAATTGCAAATGTGATAAAGAGGCAGGAAGTAATAGCCACAAGGAAACAGTTGCTCATTCTATTGCTGCCCCAGTGCCCAAGCAGTGGGGGTCTTTGGTCTGGTGGTATGCTGTCTCCAGCACTGATGGGTGTGAATCAAGAAGTCAGCCCTGCAAGGTAGGACACTGGCAAGTTGATTTCTACAAATAATTACTTCGGTAGCTGTAGCGAAAATAGGCCAAGGTTTAGACTGAAGCCCCCAAACCCAAATAACACCACAGGAGCAGTGCTCCCTCTAAGCTGAGTTAATGTGGGCTAGCTCACAGTTTTTTTAGCCTCCAGCTCACACATTTTTGTCTCAGCTCAGGAAGGAGGGCTCCAGAGCAAACTAATTTATGCAGTAGCCAAATCGCTGGCTCACAATTTTAATGCCAGTAGCTCACAAAGTAGAATTTTTGCTCACAAGACTCCACAGCTTAGAGGGGGCATTGCACAGGAGTATAATTAATAAGGTTTATTAAAAGAAATGTGCAAAAGTATACAAGTATAGAAGCAGTGCAAACCAGGGAAGAAAACAATAAAACCAAATAACTATCTTAGAATACTTATTCGGGCTTTGGTTGTCTGACCCAGATGTTACCTGGTCAGAGTTGAAGCTTACAGGGTCCTGATAGAACCCAAAGGTCTAAAATCCAAGAAGCAGGTGTTCCAGCTGCAGAAAGCTCAACCTACAGTCAAAAGGATGGCAAGACAGAAGGAAGGACACCCATGTAGAATGAATGGGCTTGCTTTATGCCAGACTAACCTCAGCTGGCCTCATCCCGTTTGGTCAGTCAGGTGTATCGCTAAGACATGTGACCATGTCCTACTGCAGTCTAGGGATGCCAGTCCCCAGGTGGCCAGTGGGGAAGCCCCACCCCCAAGAGTGTCCACCCACTCCCACTCCTCTCCTCCTGTGGCATATAATGGGCCTTCCAGCTGACCAGTGGGAGCACGTAGCCCACCGATCAGCTGGAGGGCCCTTTAAATCTCGCAGGAGGGGAGGGAGAGGGGTGATCGCTGGCAGCACACCTGCCTTCCAAGCGGTGCATTCGCCACTCGGAGTTCAGGTGAATGCAGCCCTGCTCTCAAAAAGCATTTAAGGGATCCCTTTAAATGCTTTTTGAGGAGCGGGAGGCCTCACGCGCCTGAATCCCAAGTGACGAATTCGCTGTTTGGGATTCGGGCACACAAAAAGGCATTTAAAGAAACTCTTAAAATGACACTTCCACAGGGCCTTTTAATTTTGATGCTTGCATGTGTATCCTCCTCAGACATTTTTTTAGATTAAAAACGACACCCTGAAACCTTTGAAAAGAAGGAGGATACACATGCAAGCATCAAAATTAAAAGGCCCTGTGGAAGTGTCAAGCGAATTATCAACCTATTGTATCATCTTCATTTGTCAGACTTCTGAATCTCTAATATCACCCCCCCCTAAGAAAACCTCAACGCCCAGCAATTCAAAAATTATTCACATTTTGGCTCTGTTGTGCAACTTGCCAAAACAGCAGCAAGAGCCCTGCCCAGACTGCACAAGGGAGTTGCTAATAAAACAGTGGAATCTTTAAAACCGGCAAGAGTGAATTGACATAAGTCTTACAAAGTGGGTATAATCTCTCTCCAACAGAGATTTGCTTATAAAGGCAGTCTACACTGTCATCTTTCAGTGTAGCAAGGTTTAATGAGAGATATTCTTGCATCATTTCCAAGGAATTTGTTGCTTGAAAGTTAGGATATGTATCTTCACGCAAAAGAGGCCCTGGGCAGATAGAACCTGTGGATCATTTTTTGCTTGATTGTCCCAAATTTTCAGCTCTAAGAGATGAACCGATCTTCCCTTTATTTAATCAGGACTTCCTCTCCCCAGAAGCAAAATCATCCTGGATACTTAGAGACGAAGACAAACAAACTACTCTCTGTGTGGCAAAATTTCTAGCAGCCATTGTCAAATCACATGACAACTTTTGCAGTCGCAACCTTTGAATTCTTCCATATTTTCCTGTGGAATGAGGTTTATTGTGGGATGAGGGTTTGCCGTTTTTGACCCCAGTTGCAAAAACATAAAGACAATAAATACCCCAAATAAAACTTTGTCGGTCTTAGGGGTTGTTCTTGTGAGGATAAAATACAGAAGTGGGGAATAGGTTTATATATCAGTTTGATACCCCACTATTCCCCCGACAAACAAGGCTGGGGGGGGGGGCTTATATCAAAGTAAAATAAAATCCAATAAACAATCTTAAAAGCAATAATAATACACGTATAACAAAATTTTAAAACGATTATATAAACCTCATAGTGAACAAGATTGCATCTAACAACTCAACAGTAAAATGATCCAGTGGAATTAATACAAGAATCTCAAGACACATGCAACAACTAATTAAAACCATGTTAGAAGAGTTCTACCTTTCAAAACCTGCGGAAGCTAACAAGTTCCCACAGGGCATGCATGTTCTCTGATAAAGCATTCCACTAGGATGGGGCCACCACAGAGAAGTCCCTCACCCTGGTAGAAGAGAGGTGAGCCATTCAAGGGCTGGGCACCACCAAAAGACTGCATGATGAAGATTTCGAGCAAAAAAGGGAGATCGTAGAATGAGATTCTAACCTTCTTTGGGTCTTCACTGGAAAGAAAAGCGGGGTCTAAATTTCTAAATAAAATAAATAGATGGGCAACCCTGGAGGAGCTTCATATTCCAAAAAAGCTTAGAATATCACTGGGGGCACAAACTGGCTTTATGTGCATCTACCCGTTCTGTCTCTCTGCTTCATAAATGTAGTTGGACATTACAAAGAAGCTCTTGAAGCTAAATGAGCAAGTTAAAATATGTTGTGGTTGGTTTTGCTATATTCTGCGACAGCTTGTAATCTCTTGTTTCCTTCTTCTCTGTCACTTGGTTCTCATCAGGCTTTGCTTTTAGAAAAAAGTAGGAAGTTAATTAGTTCAAGGAAATCTAACCGCTCATTTACTCCTCTTTTGAGGTATGGTGTTGGAATTTTCTTTTTGTAAAAAACCCCTTTTTGATACTTCAAGGCAAAGTGAGGCAGATGCCTCTCTATAGAAGAAGAAGAAGAAGAAGAAGAAGAAGAAGAAGAAGAAGAAGAAGAAGAAGAAGAAGAAGAAGAAGAAGAAGAAGAAGAAGAAGAAGAAGAGGAGGAGGAGGAGGAGGAGGAGATTGGATTTATACCCCACCCTTCACTACCCAGAGGATTCCCAGAGCAGTTTACAAACTCCTTTCCCTTCCCCTCCCCACAACAGACACCCCATGAGGTAGGTGGGGCTGAGAGAGCTCTGACAGAAACTGCCAGAACTATGACTTGCCCAAGGTCATCCAGCAGCTGCAAGTGGAGGAGTGGGGAATCAAACCTGGCTCTCCCAGATTAGAGTCCTTGCACTTAATCACTACACCAAACTGTAATACCTTTGACCTATGAAAGGTCAAGTGGATTTTCTCTGTTCATTTACTCTGTTTCAGTTGGTACCTGTAATGTATCCAGTCCAGACAAGTCCCGACAAGTCCAGAGACAAACGTCGAGCTTCGCTCCAAGAGACAATGGACTATACGGATCCTAGCCCGCTCCAATCAGGGGGCTAGGTTCCCGGCCGAGAGCCTATGGGACTCTCGGCCACTGTAAATAACCTATAGGGAAGTAGGGGTGTGTTTTGGGTGGCGGTTTCTCGGGGGATATAAGTTGGCCTGTGAGCCATCCAAAGTTGTCTTGTTCCTGATCGAATAAAGTACGCTTTGCTGAAATCACTCTCCGTCTGTGTACTTTTCAGTACCTGAATCCACCAATGGCCTCCCCTCCTTTTGCATGATGAACCGGTTGCCTGAATCAATCCCAAACAGTTTACCATAAGCATCCATTATGCAAACAGTTGTTTTAAGAAAACCAATAACTAAATTGGCTGTCATGATGGAACTAAGCATTACAAGAAATACGGTAGTTTCGGTAGTAGACTCAGTAGCTTCGGGAACGCCTTTTGTGCCAGTGGAGCCGCAGAGATTCTGTCGTGGCATCCGGTGTCAATGTCTTATCTTTTACAACATGTCTGTCTTATCTTTTACGACATGAACGTTCGAAAGTGTTCTACACCCGAGGAAATCAAGAAGAGGAAAAAGGCAGTTATCTTTTGCCTCAGTTCAGACAAGAAATGCATTGTTGTGGAGGAAGGCAAAGAGATCCTCATGGGCGACATTGGCGTGATGGTCATGGATCCTTTCAAGCAATTTGTGCAGATGTTGCCAGAAAAAAAATTGCCGCTGTGCATTCTACGATCCAAGCTTTGAAACAAAGGAATCCAAAAAAGAGGAGCCAATGTTCTTGTGGGCATCAGAACTGGCTCCACTTAAAAGTAAAATGAGCGACGCAAGCCGTAAAGATGCAATCAAAAAGAAATTTCAAGGCATAAAGGATGAATGTCAAGCAAATGGGCCAGAGGACCTCAAGAGAGCATCCGTTGCTGAGAAGCTGGGTGGCTTCTCCCTAATAGTGGCCTCTGAAGGCTGTCCTGTGTAGTGCCACACTTAACAAGGAGGATATGTGGCGTAAAGGACCAGAGCATTGTTAATTGTCAGGACATCGTCTCTTTAGAATAAAATAGATTTCAAAAAAATGGTTGACATAGAAATAGCCTTTTCAAATTAATAAAAAAATCCCCTCAACATTAAAAAAAAAGAAACACGAGACTACCTGCTGAAAATTGCAGCTGCGGGTCGACATCCCTTGCCTCCTCTAGAACATCTTATATCAAACGTCCCCTGCCTTGTTATCATTGCACAAGGCAAAATAAGAGACCTCCTAGCTAGTAAGGTAAAACAGCATATAGAAAAAAAGCCAGGGAAATGCTATATCTCATAGAATATGCAAAGGTTTACGTGAAATAGATGAAAATACAATTATGACAAGAAAGTAAATGCAAACGGTGCAACAGGTAGCCAAATAATGAAGGCTCCGGATTCTTCTCTTCGTTTTGTGAATGTCACTTCATCAGAAGTAAGTACCGTATTCTTGACTTCTTGATTACAACACCCCCCGAGTCCCAAGATACCCATGGATTGATTCTCCATTATAGCCTATGGGGACTGGTCTCTATAGGTATAATGGAGTGCCCGGCAGCCATTTCCTCTCCTGCTTTCTGGCAGCCCTGAAGCAGGGGGAGGGGCTTGACTACTTTGTAGTCAAGAATACTTACTTCTGATGAAGTGACATTCACGAAACGAGAAGAATTCGGAGCCTTCGTTATTTGGCTACCTGTTGCACTGTTTGCATTTATATATCGTTGTACTTTCTTGTTATAATTGTTTTTTCATCTATTTCACATAAACCTTTGCATATTCTATGAGATATAGCGTTTCCCCGGCTTTTTTCTATATGTTGTTATCATTGCAGTCTGCTTTTCCTCATCCTTGTTCCCCCACATCACTGTTTGCCACCAGTAGCAAAAAAAAAAAAATCATGCTAAGAAGATCACAATCAAGGCCAACAACAGAGTGGGAGAGCCGTGTGCCTGGCATGCACCAGGTCTCAGGCTGAGTTCGTACCAACACAATTCTGGTTGTCTCTGCCTGAGACCTTGAAGACCTGCTTACCAGTCAGGCGACACTTGGTGAGATGGATGATTTGGCTCATGCCGTGTCGTACATTTTTAAGCAGGGATGTTAAAACCACAGAACTGCACCTAGGCCCAGAGGCACCTCACCAGTATGATCCAAAGCATAATTACACCAGAGTTAGGGTTGCCAGGCCCGACTCAGGAAATATCTGGGGCTCTGGGGGTGGAGGCAGGAGAGTTTGGGGGTGGAGCCAGGAGCAAGGATGAGACATCATCCTTGTCCAATATTTTTTAAACTTGGGGATTTTTTTTTCAGGAGTGGCACCACCAGGTATGCTGAAAATTTTATCAATCAATAAACCTTTAATGGCATATACAACCTTAAAAAACAAAGACAGAAAATGACACAATCAACTAAAAGTCTAGGTTAATTATAAAATCATGAAACGGACTTTCCCAAATTTTTCACGCTCATCACGTCAACTAAAAAATTGGCCACTGCCACAGTAATCTCTGCTGTTACATCGTTCAATAGAAATTGGCATTTTATTTCATTGGAAAGGTGATGTTTACCATGCAACCAAGTGTTTAACCATTTTTCCCTAGCAGATGCATGCCACGAACAGTCTAACAATATGTGATCAATTGAATCAAGAGAGTTAGAACCACAGTCACATCTCCGTTCATGCTTAGGAATATTTTGAAACCTACCATACAGTAGTATGCTGAAAATTTGGTGCCGCTACATCAAAAAACAACACCCCCCCCCAAGCCCCAAGATACCCATGGATTGATTCTCTGTTATAGCCTATGGGGACTGGTCTCTATAATATAGAGTATAATGGAGTGCCTGGCAGCCATTTCCTCCCCTGCTTTCTGTCAGCCCTAAAGCAGGGGGAGGGGCTCCAGACCAGGGGATCCCTTGCCCCCAATTGGGGATTGGCGACCCCAACCAGAGCCAATGGGCTTAGAAAGGTGGGACTCTGCTCAGGATTGCACTGTAAGTGCGCTAAAGGTCAACGACTCCATGTATCTTCCAGTATCCGACACCAGCTTGAATATTCCTGACATTGTTTTTATATATATTTAGCCTCGCCTATGGAATATGATGATTCACTAGAAACCAGCCTGAAGGTTCAAACATCAAACAAGTCCTGGCATCTCTTGCTTTGGATTACGGTACCCTGATGTTACCCCAGTCTGAGAAATTCCTCCTGCAGTCAAAACTCCTCTTGCCTCGTGGAGGTTATTAAAATTCCCGTTGTCAGCTGGCAAATAGTAATCTCAGAGAACAATGCACCCGTGAAGAGGCCAAGACAATCACAACCAGAGACAGCTCCCCCCCCCCCGTGCTTTAGAGATAAAGTCCCTGGGGGGGGGGATAATATGTTAAAACAGAAGATCCTATGCTGGAAATGTCTGAGAAGCAGTCTCCAGGTGGGAAGAATATGAGACATCCATTCATCTTACAATAGCTTATGTAAATAAATCTGGGGGAACAGGACAAGCCATGCTGTGTCTGGAAATTAAGGCAGATTTCCCAATTGCAAGTTGCACGGACAGGATTAAAGACCTTTCCGTGGGGAAAGAGAGCTGACTCAGCTGTAGCAGCAAAATAGATTTTCTTTTCTCCTGTTAAAAGGCCTGGCTAGAAGTGTAAGCAGGTCTACCTAGAATCCTTCCCAGGTCTATTCACTGGGGCTTCCTCCCAGAAAAGTTTTTTTTTTTTTAATTGCACTGTAAAGTTGCCCTATAATTAGCCGTAGGCTTGCCAGGTCCCCATGGCCACCTGCAGGGTAGGATTTCTAGATCCAGGTTGGGAAATGCATGGAGATTTGGGGATGGAACCTGGGGAGGAGAGGGACCTCAGTGAGGTACAAAGCCATACAGTCTACCCTCCAAAGCATCCATTTTCTCCAGGGGAATTGATTTCTGTAGTCTGGAGAGGAGCTGTAATTGCAGGGGATCCCCAGGTCCCACCTGGAGGCTGGCATCCCTAACTAGCTGGCTTGGAAAATTGAAGTATAGAATCATAGAATCGCAGAGTTGGAAGGGGCCATGCAGGCCATCGATCGATTAAAAACATTAGAAAGCAAAGCAACAGAAAGAAGAACATGCCATTAAGGTTGCTTCATAATGGTGGTTTGCATTGATGAATCGTAACGCCACTGTGGCCATTTTTCACACGGGTTCTCCGCCCTTGGCTCAATGCTGTTGGGGACTGAGCCCCCCCCCCCCGCTTTCCCACAGCATCGTGATGTATTCATGCACAAGGGTGTAGACTTTCCAATTTCCCGGGGGGGGCTGGGGCTGGGCCAGAGGCATTGCTTTGCTAGGAGCAAGGGTGGCTCCCGGGGGAGGCTGAGCACCTTCCTGAAAATTTCGGCGGGGGCTGACGCCCCGCCACCCCCACGAAGATTACGCCTATGTTCATGCATCTCCTGGGGGTTCCCCCGACTTTTCTCTAATCTTTCTCAAACCCGCTTTGCTTTGAAGTTTTGGAGAAAGATGATGGGTAAAGCTTGGACAGCTGCTGTATGGGTGACAACCTTTCCCTCCCAGACGCAGTCATTTCCCCCCCCACCCAGTACAGGGGTTTTAATCTTTTTTAATCAGCACTGGAATATTGTTATATAGATATACAATTTTTACCACAGGTATAACAGGTTCAGGAGCTGCGGTGGCTCAAGTGGTTAAGACGCTGAACTGCAGGCTGTGAAAGGTCGGTAGTTCAGCAGTTCGAGACCCGGGTGCCGCATGACGGAGTGAGCTCCCGTCTCTAGTTTGAGCTCCTGCCAACCTAGCAGTTCGAAAGCAAGAAATTGCAAGTAGATAAATAGGTACCAATTCGGTGGGAAGGTAACAGCGTTCCGTGCGCCTTGGTGTTTAGTCATGCCGGCCACATGACCACGGAAATGTCTTCGGACAGCGCTGGCTCTTCGGCTTTGAAACGGAGATGAGCACCGCAACCCTAGAGTCGGGCTCGACTGGCTTTCGAGCAAGGGAAACCTTTACCTTTATAACAGGTTCTCTTAATTCTCAGCTTTCACTTTTTAAAGCAAGTCTCTAGTCCCTTACCTTGCGGGGATGCATGAGAAAAGCCTGTCTTCACAACGGAAGGCTCTAGAGGCTTTGTTTTTAAGTGAAAGCTGGGGATTCACACAGAACCTCTTGCACCAATGGTTACAACGGCAGAGCTGCAGGAGCTGGTGTCGGGCCTCCCAATGGGTGACTGTTGGTTTCAGCGCAGGCGCCCTCCAGCACGAACATGTTTCAGGACTGGCATGCAAATATTTTCACTGCCCAAACCCGCCCTTTCTGGGCAGGTTTGGGCCCCAATCCATGAGGTGGGGAAAAGGGTTCAGATTCCGTGCAATGAGGAGGGGAGGTATGGGGAAAGGATGGGGGGGGAATAAGGAAAGACTGGGACAGCGCAGGGATGTTAATGAAGTTATTTGGACACAAGGGAAAACCGGTAATATCGGAGAATGAAAATGGAACATTAAGGCAATCTGGAAAACATCAAAGTCTAGCAGCAGGTCACCATTATCTACATGTGTGTCCACTTTCTCAAAGAGCCCCGAAAGGTTAGTGAGGCAGGACTTCCTTTTGCAAAAGCCCTTCTGGTTTCCCCTCAGCAGGCTTTGTTCCTCTGTATGCCTAATAATGCTATCTTTGATTAGATTTCCTTCTGATTTGCCTAGGACAGATATTAGGCTAACTAGCCTGTCATTTGCCGCCCTCCAGTCTTCCGGTACAGGTGGCTGAATTGGCTGGTAAGTTACGTATATGGGAGGCTTACTGGTTTTTAATTTCCCGAATAGGTCTAGGACTTCATCTCTCGTCACTTTGTTGGTCTTAAAGGTGCTGCTGGATTCGAACTTTGTTCTCATCACCTCCGTTTGACTCAGCTCTTCAGACTCCTTTCCTGAAAATCGTGGCTGTAGTGCGGGAGCATACCTCACAGCGAACACAGAAGCAAAGGACAGATTCAGTTTCTCTACCACCTCTCCATCCTTTACTCTTTAAAATCCTTTAAATGCTTTATTCCTTGGTCATCCAAAGGCCCAACAGGTTCTCTGGCTGGTTTCCTGCTCTGGATATATTTAAAGAATTTTTTATTGTTTGTCTTGATGCTTGTAGCAATCTGCTCCTCAAATTCTCTTTCACATCCCTAATCACCAACTTACACTTCTTTTGCCAAAGACTGTGGTCCCTTCTATTCACTTCACTGGGGCAGATCTTGAATTTTTTAAAAAGAAGCATTTTTTGCTCTTTATGGCTTTCTGACTTGTACTATTAACCACGCAGGCATTCTTTTAGATTTGCCAGTACCTTTCCTAACCTGTGGAATGCATTCTATCTGGGCTTCAATTAGTGTGGTTTTAAATAGCTTCCAAGCATCCTCTAGGAATGTGACTCTCTTCTGTTTTCTTTTCAGCTTCCTTTTAACTTTTCCCCTCGTTTTTGTAAAGCTTCATCTTTTGAAACCAAATGTTACTGCTTTGGACTTAGGGTAGCTCTCCACTGATGTGAATGCTGAACTTAACGGCATTGTGGTCACCGCTCCTACACTCTGTCCACTGAACAATGGTTTTGAAGAAAGAATTTTTAAAGGGCGGGGCAACACAGTGAAAGTATGCAGACGGCTTTGCAGGTGTTTTTTTTTTTTTTTTAAGAAGCAGCACGTGTGTATTTGTGTGTATCTTTCACCTTGCTCAGAAGCAAAGGAGTCTCAGAGCGGCTTGCCCAAGGTCGTCCAGCAGCTGCAAGTGGAAGAGTGGGGAATGAAACCCAGTTCTCCCAGATTAGAGTCCGCACACTTAACTACTACACCAAACTGGCACTCTGGGGAAAGTACACTCTGGGGCCGTAGTGCAGAACCAAATGAAACTATCAACCCAGTGTGCCCGACCTGCATAGCCCAGGCAAGCCCAATCTTGTCAGATCTTGGAAGCTAAGCAGGGTTGACTCTGGCAAGTACTTGGATGGGAGACCCTCTTGGAATATCAGAAGCGAGGGCAGGCTTTATTCAGCCACCTCTCTAGATATCCTCCAGGCCCCCATTAGGGGGTCAGTCACCAGAGGTCGCCATGACTTCCAGGTGCACACACACGCACACACACATGCAGATATAAAAAATATAAAAAAATAATAAAACCATGTATGAAGACTTGGGGCACAACATTAACTTAGAGAACTGGTTAAAAATGTGGAAATCAATAAAAATATTAAGAGCTATAACATACAAGGAAAACATCATTAAAATGTTTTATAGGTGGCACTGGACGCCAGATAAGATAGCTAAATGCTACAAAAATGTCTCAGGGAACTGCTGGAGATGTAAAAAAAAAACCATTGGAACATATTATCACATATGGTGGAGATGTGAAAAGATCTCAAAATTTTGGAAAAATATATAAAAAAATGGATATTAGAGATAACTGAAATAGAACTGAAGTTGGAGCCAGAAATATACCTACTTAGCATGTTACCGGATGGGATTAAACATAATGATTTGTTTGATATTATATATACTTACTACTTCTAGAATTCTTATAGCAAAATGTTGGAAGTCAGATAAAATACCAGATAGAGAAGAATTAATTATGAAAGTTATGGAAATAAAAGAAATGGATAAAGTGAATATGATATTGTCAGGGAAGGATGAAAAGGTGTTTCAAAAAAGATGGCAAAAGATGGATAGCTGGATGGGAAAAAATGTATAAATGTATACTCCAAAAATATGTTGTGTAAGATTATATATTTTATTATTGTATGTCTGTTTGTTAACGAAAATGATAAATAAAACTTTTAAAAAATACAAAAAAACCCAAAAGAAAAAGAAAAGAAAAAAGAAACTATCAACCCAGTGTGCCGCAACAGTGGAACAGATAAAATGTATGTGAGGGATTATTAGGAAAGGGACTGAAAATAAAATGGCCAATATTACAATGCTCCTGTATAGATCGATGGTGCGGCCTCATTTGGAATACTGTGTGCTGTTCTGGTCACTGTATCTCAGAAAGGACATGGCAGAGCTGGAAAAAAGCACAGAAGAGGGTAACCAAGATGATTAGGGGGCTGGAGCACCTTCTCTATGAGAAAAGGCTGAAGTTTCTGGGACATTTCAGTTTAGAAAAGAGATCGATAAAAGGGGAACACGTTAGAGGTTCATAAAGTTATGCACAGGGTGGAGAGAGTTGACAAAGAGAACCTTTTCTCCGTCTTCCAAAGTACTTGAACTTGAAAGCATCCAATGAGGCTGATGGGCAACAGATTCAAGACGGGCAAAAGGAATAGACGAGTGATTAAAATGTGGAATTCGCTGCCAGAGGATGTAGTTATGGCAACAGGGATAAACAGCTTTAAGAGGTGATTAGACAGATTCATGGAGGATAGGTCGGTCAGTGGCTACTAGCCACGGCGATTAAAGGAATCCAAACCAATAATGATAAGACAGTACACTGAGTACAGTAAACAAACAAGCACTGTATAATAACGCAGACTATGGAGTGCACATGGAGTGTTTATTGTTATGATAATAATGGTTGGGATTTTACTTACTAGTAGTTTGAACTCTTTGAGGAAGAACCCTCGAAACGAAGTAACTTTTCCCCCCAACCATAGAGAATAATGGAGGGGCTGGGGGCAACCTGTTTGGGGGCTCATAAAATTGGACTCCCGGTCCAAAGTTCTTGAAACTTGGTGGGTATCTTGGGGAGAGGCTCCAGCAGCTACCCTGCGAGTTTGGAGCCTCTCCCTTGAACCCCCTCCCATCCAGCTCCCAGAAAATACCCTAAGTTTTCGCCACCAACTTCAATGGCCCATAGGATATAATGGGGCCGAAATTGACATTCGGCTGGCCAAAAGACTCCCCAATCCCTGGTACTGCCGAAATTGACATCCGGGAGTCTTTCTGCTGGCTGAAATGGATTCTGCCCGATTCAGACGAATCCGAATTGGGCCGATTATTATTATTTTTTTTTGCACACCCCTAATACCAAGTTCTATACTCAATCGCTCACTCCTATTCATTAGGGGTTGCGGCCATTAGTGACATCAATGGGCCGGATTCCCCCTATGGCAAGCATGACTACTGTTTTTATACGTTTTAAATTTTATTGTATTTATTGAAATGCTGTGACCCGCCCTGAGCCCGTTTACGGGATGGGCGGGATATAAATGCAGAAAATAAATAAATACATTTCTAAAAACATTCTCACACTTCCAGCTGCCTCATCGCCAGGAGGTGTAGCTGGAGCGACTGGTAACTGTCCACCCACTTCCAGACCTACCGTGCAATATTCCCACCGGAGGAGGGGAATGGCAGCCAGAAGGGAAGGACTGAGGAAAGCACAAAGACAACGTCGCTGTCTAGATGTCACCTAAGGAACAAAGCGTGGAATTTCTACACCGATGGCGGACACACTACCTACTGAGGCAGACACAAGTGATGGCTAGAAAGTGCTGGCAAATCACAGCCAACCCCACAGGGCTTTCAAGGCAAGAGGCATTCAGAGGTGGTTTTGCCTTCGCCTGCCTCTGTGTAGCAACCTTAGATTTCCTTGGTGGTATCGCAGCTAAGTACTAACCAGGGCCGACCCTGCTTAGTTTTTAAGAACCGACAAGATTGGGCTAACCTGGACCATCCAGGGAAGGGTGGGGGCCAAGTATGTAGCCACGGTGGGGCTTTGGGGGGCTCTGCCCCCTTTCCTAAAGGCACAGCCCCACAAGAATTTTTCCTGTAAATGCTTTTTTCAATCATTTTAAAATATTTTTGAAAGGCGTATGCTCCTTTAAGGAGAATGGGGTGCTGTAGTTGACTGATTCCCGCACTGAGCAAGGAGGTTGGAGTAGGTGACCTCTAGGATCCCTTCTAAGTCTGTGTCAAGAAACTGGTCTCCTTTAAGAGAGTTCATCTGCCTAAGGGTTAGCTTTCTCGACTATAGAAGTCATCACCCCCACCTGCCGGCTTGTTATCAGAATTGTCGCTTAGGCTGGCAGAAGTGATTAACTTGCAGCAGCTGAGAACTGTCATCTAAAACAGTTGACGGCTTGCAATTTAGAGATCTATCCTGGGAACCGCTTTCTATTGGCTAAATGGCTTTTCTTTCTGCACTGAGAACTTCAACCTCACAAGAAAAAAAAAAATTCCCCACAATCCACAAAATCCTGGCGATGGGACTGGCAGTGCCAGACAGAAGGAGTCATCTTTCGTACTGTGTAAAGGGCTCCCTAGCCTGTTGGTGAACAGGTCCTGGGGCTTACTAGGTTCTTTATGTTCTTCCTGTAGGAATGCAAAAGGAGGCATTGCTCTGGATTTTAAAAACACCATAACATACGTTTGGCAGGGTTCACGATCTTCATTTTTTTATTGCTGTTTGGTTTAGTGTTTAAAAAGCCAATATATCGGTGATTGCCTCTGTTCAAGTGCAACATCAGTGGGCGCACAAAACAGCAGATATAATAAAACCTGTGATGAAACCCAACATGGAACAATCATATTAAGAGTCATGGATCGTTACTGATGGGTTAGAGATACAAAACCGGACGGTGGGTCTGTGAGAACAGATGGGTCACGGACCAGCATGCAGACTCCCCCCCCCCCCAGATGAGGAGGCTGAAGACTCAGAAGAGGAAGGAACCGGGCACTCAGCACCACCACAGAGTGAGGCAGTTGGGACACCTCCAGAAGCCCCCTTTAATGTGCAGGAAGAACCCCCAGAGTCTGAGCCAGCCTGCTCACTGACGGAAACAGCCCTGCCTTCAGACCCCGACCCTGAACCACCTCAGCCCCATTTCTGTGTAATCGGGCACACCACCTCTAAGTACCAGCCGCCAGCTCCTGGAGGGAAGGGCCCTGTATCTCCACCCCCTCGTAGTAGCATTTAAGGCCTCAGTTCAGCCAAAGACTTTGCTGGAACAACATCTATGGGATACCGTTAGATCCAGCTCTGGCCTTGACGTCCAGACCTTGGCCCTGTGCAGGACAAAATGAGATGTTCAAGGAGTCAGTCTAAGGTCTTAGAAACTAAGGAGCCATTTGTTCTCTGCATACAACAGCAGCGACAAGAATTAAGAAACATCTACCCACTACAACATATATTTGTTTAATGCCAAGTTAAGAGTCGTTGCTTGCTCTAGAGAACCCTTGGAAGTGTAGTTTGGTTGGGGTGCTAAAAATCCTCTAACGTTCCCCTACCCTCTTGGAGAGCTTCCATTCCCAGGGTTCCCTGAAAAGAGGGAGTGATGATCAGATCAAATCATCTTAAGCTTGCAATGCATGTATGCTCAGAATGTGCAGCCTGCATACTCCTGAAACTCAATGGTAAAATCCCAATTAATACCAGTGGCTGGGGACTGCACCCTCACTATATGTCAGTGTAAAATCAGCAGATTTACTGAAGAGATCTGTAATCAACTACTGTCAGCAAACCTGAATGGAAACACTTGTAAGCACTTAACGTATTTATGAATTGGAACATAAACAGTTTGGGTAAAACCTCATAAATCCCCCATAACATCTGTGCTACCAGCTAATCCTTCTTGACAGTAAATATTGAATTCCATGTTCTTGGATACAATGGCATGTCTAGTTGTAAACGAAGGGCTTTTCACTGTTCTAAAAATACTTTCTTTAAATTAAAGACAACAAAGATCTTGTTAAAAATATAACCTTGTCCAAAAGTTACATATTTGAGAAAAGCTCATGTTCCTGGTTCAATCATCAGCAAACAGTTTTGTGAAAAAATTGCTTAGCTACATCTAGCATACATACAACGTTTGGAAGTGTCACCACAACGGCAGAAGGTAATGGTGAAAGGATAAAATTTCTTCCAAGGTGGATGGTGCCCGAAATACTAGTGGAATAAAAAATGAAAGCTATTTAGTTTCCCACCTGAGAAGCAAGCAGTACAACACAAGGGCTTAAAATAAATAGGAAATATTAAGGCATGATCCACCATAATGGTGTGGGAGTTTCAGGTTTCGTCAACATGCATACTGGGAAAAGGAAGGAAAAAAAGAGAGTAACCTGAATATGATCTATTTTATCAAAGTGCTAACCACGCTGTAACATTGAATATTAAAAGGAGAACAAAAAGCATGATTAAAATAACCACATTTATAACAACAGATAATAACTCCAAAATATTACATGGCGAAATACCGCTTCCTCTGGCTCACTACTGTAGCACCTTCTGACAACACGGGAGATTTTAAAAATCCAATGCAAATGGTGGAACCTGTTTCGAGTTCAGGCAAAACAAAAAGCCAGAATGGTACTAAGTCCAATCACAGATGAATAAATTGTAGACCTCTAAACAGAGGCAAGAATCCATTCAGGAGCTCCAAGTCATTCTCCAGCACTTTTGCAGCATACGACCTTGGAAAGGGGAGTTCCCTAAAGACGTCATGCTAAAGCAATATGGAGCCCTTGGGTAGAGAAGCACTACTAGGATTGCACACGCTCACCCGTGCAGGAGTGGTGGTCAAAAGCAAAACGACCACCAGACCGGACAAAGGCTTTTCTGCTTGTTATGTTGCATATACATGTGTCGTTCAAAATAATGTTAGAAATGAACAAGCACGGCCTCCTCCGTCGGTAACACACTTCTCTATTGTGCGATTTGTTTGTTTTGTTTCACTCAACCAAAATTAAGGCATGGACAATGTGGAGGAGGATGGGAAAGATTCCGATTGCGTTTCAGAAGACGGTCCTTCCCTTCCTTGTCCCTGTAGATCTTTCTTTCTTTGCGCTGTCAGATAGCGGCGTCCATGTGCTCTTGCCTGGTAAGTGGAGGGTTTCCGATGGGCCTCACCGAATGTGTGTGCAACTCCTCCACTGTCTCCAGCAAGGCTTTCCTCTCTAGCTCCAGAGCAAGAACCGTCTGCTTCAGTTTACTCTCACTGTTCAACAGACTCTCAACCATGATCTCCAGGTTTTGTATTTTTCCATTGGCCACCTGAAACAAGGGAAAAGGAACTGAGTGTCTGTGTCTGCGAGGAAACGTGGAAAAAATACCGAATGCTGACTTACATATTGCACTTCTTCCCATCTTATGTGAATGCACACATACTTCACACTGCATTGTACATACAGAACATGACTATAGCATTAGATCCATTTATTAACCGGCATACATGTATCAAAATCAATGTGGGGGTCTCTTTGTCACACTCCAGTATGCCCAAGAGAGAAAATCAATAGTGGGACTATGCTGAAATGGGTGTTCTTGTTCCTCCAATGACACCTTTTGAGTTCAGAGGATATAAGTAATCGTGCTATAATTTGGGGCACGAATAAATGGACAATCCTCCCCCCCCCCGCTTGCCCATTGTTAATGGGCAAGGTTTGGTTTTTAAAGGATATATATATATATACCTTTGTTAGTCTATAGTCCACAACAGATATCATTAAGTAAAATTCTGTTCCCAATAAACAATTCATTTTTTCTATATCCTATCTGCTATTACTAATATTAATCAATTTTATAAAAATAAAACTATAAAAGAAAAAAACAACAACCAGGTATTTCACAACAGTTAGACAGGTCAAATTTCTTATATAATATCAATCTAGTCCCTTTAAGATATTGTTTCATATTTTTAGCATTGTTAGCTTTCAAAAACCCCTTTGTTTGCAAACCTAAATGTAGTAATTTATATTTTCTCCATAACATCAGCTCTCAACTTTACATGCCAATATACTTTCATCTCACACTATATAGATCCATCTTTTCTCTATATAGATCCTAAAGTCTGCCCCTTCCTTCAAACATTGAACCACCAGTGCTTGGGAGAGGGTAGCTTTTGGCTTGCCTTACACATCCCCACCCCAACACTGCACCTGTCAGAATGATGAACCTTTTGCATGAATAAATCAGATTTTGTCTATGTTTCCCCTTCCAAATCATGATTATTTAAGATCTAGGATTACTTAATCCTGTAGCTTAATAACAGAGCAGAAAAGATGAGAAAGCTAATAAATCTATGCAAGACTGACTAATAGGTGTATGAATTTATTAACTGAGGTATTTTAATTAAGCACAGTGTTGTTAATCCAGAGCTGTGCTGGGTAGGAACTTCACTGGTAGCGAGATAAGGAAACATGAATCATGGCTCAGAACAACCAAAGTGAAGTCTGCCAAGAACTGATCAACTGTTGTTTTGCCTCCTCAAGAGTTAGAACTTCTGACCCTGGCAGCATTAAATTGAATGGTCTTGTATTCCTTTCAGCTTCTGAGTTTTCACTTTCGATTCCCAAAGCCAGAAAAATCTCAAAACAGGTAAAACAGGGTTGCACAACCAGGGGCATTTAAATATGTTGGGGCACCCCTACACACACCCCCGTGAGCCAACCAGCCCCGGGATAGCCCTTGACTCACCCGGGAGGTAGGAGCTGATGCTACTTTGCACGTCTGGGAGCAAGAAAGGCCGATTCCCCACCTGCACACTCCAGGCAGGCAGGAAGCGGCCTCCCCGCCCCGCTTTCCTGGAGGCCTCTCTAGGATTTTAGCCTCACTGGTCTTCCTTACTGTGGGGCCGAGACAACCAGGAAGGCCGTGATGATGGCGGGGAGGCCGTGAGTTCCTTGGTGGTGGCCGCAGCAGCGGTGGCAGCGCTCTCCGTCTCGCCCCCAGCCCAGCCATGCCCTACCCACAGGGTTACCTCTACCAGCCGCCAGGCTCGCTGGCACTTGCAGGGCAGGGTAGTGGCTCGGCAAAAAACAAGGTAAAAAATAAAAAATATATATATTTTAAAGGTCAGGCGGTCTGGGCGGTAAGTTGGGGGCCCGGCCCCGAGCTGTCCCACTATAGCTACGGCCCTGCACTTACCTGTAACTGTTGTTCACTGAGTGGTCTTCTGTGCAGGCACACATGGGACTGCGCTTGGGCAGGTCTGCCGCAGGCCTACACCAGCACGGTTCCATCTGGGACTGCACGGAGAACTGGAAGATGAACAACCAGCTTCTTACCCTACGCATCAACCACCCCCCGTAGGCTTGCCATTATTTATTCAATTCATTTGGACCCCGCCTTTCTCCCCAATGGGGACCCAAGGCAGCTTACATCCATTGTCCTCACAACAACCCTGCTGAGGTAGGTCAGGCTGAGAAGACTGCGACTGGCCCAAGGTCACCCAGCGACCTTCCATAGCATGACAAAAAAGAAGAGGAGAATGGATTTATACCCCACTCTTCACTCGGAGTCTCAGAGCGGCTTACAAACTCCTTTCCCTTCCCCTCCCCACAACAGACAACCTGCGAGGTAGGTGGGGCTGAGAGAGCTCTTTCCAGAACTGTCCTCGAGAGAACAGCTCTGACAGAACTATAGCTTGCCCAAGGTCATCCAGCAGCTGCAAGTGGAGGAGTGGGGAATCAAACCCGATTCTCCCAGATTAGAGTCTGCGCACTTAACCGCTACACCACACTGGCTCGAATCCCCAAACTGAGTGGGGATTCGAACCTGGGACTCCCAGACACTAGTCCAACACTCTTACCCACTACACCAAATGTTTCTAGGATGAATCTGGTCAGGGGGTGTCCTACGAAGAGCTAAGGAGACCCAGTTTCATTAGACTAAAAAGGCAACATTTTATAACAGCTGCAAGGTAAAAGGAAGAGTCTGCTAAGACGATGTGTATCACAGGGAGCGCTGATGGCATTATTTCAGGCATGTCTCCTGATGCTCACAAAATCAGAAACTGCTTAACGTCCCAGTAGTATATATACTCAGTCTTTCAAGGAACAACAGGGTAGGGCTTATGCAGGAGACATTCAGCTGTGTACAGCCATGATATTTCATTTTTACATTTTTAGAAGCATTTTTTAAACATTACATTTGTCTCCATAATAAGGTAACATACCTACTTTCCATGAAACTTCCTGAGGCCAGTCACTCATTCTCAGCCTAACCTACCTCACAGGGCTGTTGGGAGGATAAAACTGTAGAGGGAAGAACTACATATGTGGCTAGGGCTACCAGCCTTCGGGTGGGACCTGGAGGTCTCCTGCTACCACGATTCATCTCCAGACAACCAAGATCAGTTCCCCTGGAGAAGATGGCTGCTTTGGAGGGCAGACTCTATGGCACTGTATTCTGCTGGGGCCCCTCCCCTCCCCAAACCCCGCCCTCCTCAGGTTTTACCCTCCAACCCGAAATCTCCAGGTATTTCCCAGCCCAGAGCCGGCGACTCTAAATGCAGCCCTGTATACCCTGTGGGAAAGAGCGAGATTAAAACATCAATCAGATAAGATTGGGGGGACCCCAAATTTATACCTGCAGCTCTTCAAGGAGGTCAAAGTTTTGTTTCCGTAAACTACTGTTTGCTTTTTCCAATTTATCCATCCTCTGATTGTCATTGAGGGATGAATCTATCAGTTCATCCTGAAGTACATGATACTCAACTTCATATGCTTGCAGCTGTTTGGAGATATCCATCTCAAATACCTATTATGTATGTAAAATGGAAGAGTATCTTCGTTATTCTTTTTTACATCAAGGAAGGGCTCGTATCTAGTTCGAATCTTAATCTTCCATAACAAATCAGGAATGACGGAGAATGCAAATGCTCTCCTTTGCAGAACTAACTGCCTACTGCAGTATCACTTGTTTTCCCCACTGAACCAGGATCCATTGCTCAGACAATAAAAGGCGACTGTTCCAGGTAAAATTCACTTCTGCCATGTTAAGAGGAAAATTCAGTGGCGAGAACACATCCAGCCTCAATACCCATCGCTACAATCCTAACCATTTTTTGAGAACCTTTGATAATCAAAAAAGGACTCTTCCAAATAACTAGCATCGAGAATTGTAACTCTTATGGTAGGGAGACACGGGTTATGCATACTACATGTAATACAACAGGAGTCCCCAGTGTGGTGGTGACCGCCAACACCTTTTCGGGCCCCCACCAAGTGTTTTAGGCAGTGGGTGAGGCTGGGTGGGGCTTTTGTCCGGCAAGGCTTCTGATGGACTACTGGAGACTTGATTGGCTGCGCAGGTTTTTTTACATGGAATTCACTGCCACAGGAGGTGGCGGCGGCTACAGGCATGGACAGCTTCAAGAGGGAATTAGATAAGCATATGGAGCAGAAGTCCATCAGTGGCTATTAGCCATGAGGTATAGATAGGAACTCTCGGTCTGGGGCAAGGGATGCTCTATCTTCTTGGTGCTTGGGGGGGGGGGCAACAGTGGGAGGGCTTCTAGTGTCCTGGCCCCACTGCTGGACCTCCTGATGGCACCTGGTGCTTGGAGGTGCTTGGAGGGGAGCAACAGTGGGAGGGCTGAAGCAGAATGCTTGCTGAAATACTTTGAAGACCACATAAGCAACATGGGTGGCTAGTGGTGGTGAATAGGGATGGGCATGAACCAGGAAAATGGTGACTTGTGGTGGTTTGTGAGAAACCATGAACCACGGTTCACAAACCTCCACAAACTTTTCGGTTTGCCAAACTGGTTTGGGGTTTGTTGGGTTCATGACTGAGTATCCAAAAGATGTTCCTGGGCACATTCTCTAATATCCATGGGTCTGCTTCCCGACCCTTCCTCCCTGCCAAACCATCCCTTTTCACCTTCTGTCCCCTGGATCAGCACCTTCCTGGGGTGCTGGAAACCCCATTCTTTCATTGCTTACACCTCCTGGCCTTCCTCTGCCAGGACGACCCCCACAATCACTGTCAAATCCACTGTACCCTCTCTTCCCTGTTGACAGCTTCCTTCCCTTACATCAAACCCTGCTTTCCCAAAGTGCTGGGGGTTGGACTGAGTATCCAAAAGGTGCCCCTGGGCACCCTCTCCAATATCCAGGGTCTGCTTCCGACCTCCTCTCGCTGCTGCTACAAGCAAACCCCCCTTTTTGCCATCTCCCCCCTGCAAAAGCTCCTTCCTGGGGTGCTGGAGACCCCGTAATTTAACTGCTCACACCTCCTGGCCTTCCTCTACCACCTCCGAGGGTTGGCCCGCAGGCACAACCTCGCAACCACCGTCAAATCTACCGTACCCCCTTTTCCTTGTTGACGACTTCCTTCCCCCGCGTCAAACCTCGCCTTCCCGAGGTGCCGGGGTCGGGACAATGTATCCAAAAAGGTGCCACTGGGCCCCCTCTCCAATATCCAGGGGTCTGCTTCCCAACCCCCCGCCTTTGCTGCCGTCATGAGCAAGCTGTCCCTCTAATAGATGCAAGCCAGTTCAGCGATGCCTTTTGTCTCCCCCCCACACACACAGAAGCCACGGCAGTTCTCAGAAGTGAACTCAGAAGGCAGTCCACCATGTCTGGCCCACAAACCCGACCCGAACAAACCAAAAACCAGGCCGGTTTGTGGCCGGTTCGCAAACAACACAATTGCCCAAATCATGGTTTGTGATCTAATGAACTGGCCTGGTTTGTCACGAAATCTGCTTCGTGCCCATCCCTAGTGGTAGGTTTGCATTTCATATTATTTTGAAAATTTATATGGTGTCTCTCCAGGGATCTGCTTTAGGTGGCTCCCAAAGTAAATAAATGCAACAAATCATAAATCATAAACAACAAGCATAAAATTATTAATAAAGCAGTCTTAAATGATATCTATAAAACAACTCTCAGGTTGGAAGATTTGGATGAAGAAGTCAAATAGCTGACTGATGACTGCTGTTTAGGAGCAATATGTTTGTCATTCATTCCTTTCTTTTTTGTCATTTCATGGCCATTGTCTTCTGTAGCAGACTGCATCAGGCCTTGTTTGCACACAAAGGAATGTTGTCTTTTGTGTCAATTTCCAGAACAACTGCATCAAATGTTTAACCTTGGTTCCTGTATCCAGGATATATGATTGTTGTTCAAGCATGTAAAGCATCTCCAGTGTTCAAATAAACAAAACTCACTACGAAAAGACAGTAGGAAATCCCACTGTAACAGTACCCAAAGGCTTAATGTTAATGATTCTTGTGTGTGTGTGTGTGCGTGTGTGTGTGTGCGTGTAAAGTGCCATCAAGCCACAGCCGACATATGGCAACCCCATAGGGCAGTGATGGCGAAACCTTTTAGAGACCGAGTGCCCAAACTGCGACCCAAAACCCACTTATTTATTGCAAAGTGCCGACACGGCAATTTAACCTGAATACTGAGGTTTTAGGAGCTGCGGTGGCTCAAGTGGTTAAGACGCTGAACTGCAGGCTGTGGAAGGTCGGTAGTTCAGCAGTTCGAGACCCGGGTTGCTGCATGATGGAGTGAGCTCCCGTCTCTAATTCCAGCTCCTGCCAAACTAGCAGTTCGAAAGCAAGAAATTGCAAGTCGATAAATAGGTACCACTTCGGTGGGAAGGGAACAGCGTTCCGTGCGCCTTGGTGTTTAGTCATGCCGGCCACATGACCACGGAAACGTCTTCGGACAGCGCTGGCTCTTCGGCTTGGAAACGGAGATGAGCACCGCAACCCTAGAGTTGGACTCGACCGGCTTTCGAGCAAGGGAACCTTTACTTTTTTACTGAGGTTTTACTTTAGAAAAAACAACTCATACATTAACTTAAGATGATCCAGACAAAGTAAGGAAAGCAATCCCAAATGCTTTCATTTACTTAACATGATTTGGCAGAGAATTCAACACCTTAATGACGGTCTGGGCCTGGCTGGGGTGATGGCACGCGTGCCCATGGAGAGGGCTCTGAGTGCCGCCTCTGGCACCCGTGCCATAGGTTCGCCACCACTGCCATAGGGTTTTCAAGGCAAGTGACGTTCAGAAGTGGTTTGTCATGGCCTCCCTCTGCAAAGTCATCCTTGGATGTCTCCCATCCAAACACTGACCAGGGCCGACCCTGCTTTGGTCCCGAGACCTGACAAGATCAAGCTAGCCTTGACCGTTCAAGTCAGGGCCAACGATTCTTGCCAGCATTTAAAAATAATCTGCTTTTGCATTAGGTCATTTCCAAGTCTTAACACCCCAGCTCAAGGAAAGAAATGCATGTATCCTTTCCCCCCTACTGGGAGATGAATAAACTGCTCACAATATTATAATCTAATCGTTCTTGATGATACCCGCTCTCGTACCTGGTTAATGGTCTTTTCCATCTGTACCAAGCCCAGGTTTGGAAGAGTACATTTAATGAAATCGACAATTGTTTCCAGGCTTTCGTGCTGCAGAATCAAGGGCTTGTGGCTTCCCAGCAGGCTCAAAGCCACTTTAAATATGACTTCTGAACCTTGGAGAAACAGCATGTCTGAAAAGCAGAGGGGGGGGGGGAGACAGGAAAAAGAAAATAAACATGTTATGTAATTGTAATGATCTCTTATTAGACTTGTCCACAACGACTGGGTTTACTTGTATGTTTTCTGTAGGGCACACTTTCTCCTGGCCTGTGGATAAAGTACTGGGAGACCTAAGCGGAAAACCTGATATAGCTCGATTTGAGACTCTGGGCCAGCCATGCTTTCTTTCGGGCTAATCTTCCTCACAGGTTTCTTGAGAGGACAAAATGGGGTTAAACCCATAAGAACATAAGAGATGCCAATGTTGGATCAGGCCAAAGGCCCATCCAGTCCAACACTCTGTATCACACAGTGGCCAGAAACACCAGGTGCCATCAGGAGGTCCACCAGTGGGGCCAGGACATTAGAAGCCCTCCCACTGTTGCCCCCCCCCAAGCACCAAGAAGACAGAGCATCACTTGCCCCAGAGTCCCTATCTATACCTTGGGGCTAATAGCCACTGATGGATCTCTGCTCCATATGCTTATCCAATTCCCTCTTGAAGCAGTCCATGCTTGTAGCCGCCACCACTTCCTGTGGCAGTGAATTCCAAGTGTTAATCACTCTTTGGGTGAAGAAGTACTTCCTTTTATCCGTTCTAACCCGACCGCTCAGCAATTTCATGGAGTGCCCACGAGTTCTTGTATTGTGAGAAAGGGAGAAAAGTACCTCTTTCTCTACCTTAATACTCTACCTTAACCCCCTTAATACTCTGTTCTAAATTCTATGGAAGAAAGGAAGGCTATTCATGAACAATACAAACACACACTGGGCTGGTCCTATATTTCGTAGCAGAGGATCATCTTCATTCCTATTGGATAGGTTCGGGTGGGTAGCCATGTTGGTCGGAAGGAACAGAACGAAGTTGGCGTCCAGAGGCATCTTTAAGACCAACACATTTCTGGGTATAACCTTTTGTGTGCGTGCACACATCACCTGACCGAAGGTTCTTCAGAACACCACCCTTGGACACACCATTCTGCTGAATGCTGCCAAGGTGGTACCAGATCTTACATTCACCAGCAGCCCTTTCCAGAGCAACGGGTGAGAAACAGACAGCTGTGGAGTGGCCATCCTTTCTAGACGGTACAGACAAGGTGGTCTAAGGCTGAAGGAACTGGGTTTATGCACAAGATGATGCAGGGAGACGCAGTCCCTGGAGTTGTGTGGGCCCCGGCTCATAAAAGGCTTTAAAGGTCAAAAACATCATTGAACCCGGAAACAAACTGGCACTCAACGCAGTTGTTCCTTGCAGACCCAGTGGGAAGTTGGGGCAGCAGTGAGGAAAGAAGTGCAACCAGAGGTCATTTCGGGGGGGGATCGCGGGCGATCGCAGTTCCCCCGGGTGAGGTACGGGGGGCGGGGCACATGACGAAGCCCTGCCCCCTGCTTCCGGCCCTCATTCAGCCAGGAGGAGGCAGGAGAAGAGGGAGGGTAAGTTGCTTCCTCCCTGCCTCTCCCCACCCCTGCCTGGGGCCAGGGAGGGCCTTCGCGGGGCTTCCTTGCACTCCCGCCGGCCGGGACCGTTGGGGGTGGGGTGTGTGGCCTTATGACACACTTCTGGTGATGTCAGGGGGTGTGGCCTTATGACACAGTTCTGGTGATGTCAGGGTGTGTGGCATATGCTAATGAGTTATGCTAATGAGTTCCCCTAGCTTTTTCTACAAAACGACCCCTGAGTGCAACAACACAATCCAGGTTTGGAGTGAACTGGCCCCGTCTTTATTGAATACAACAGCAGAAGGCCTGGCACAGTATGAAGACGGATCCCGGATCGGGTGAACCACCTGCTGCCGAATGAACTCGACTCTCCCAGCCCGCCTCGCTAGGAGAAAACCGTGGAATGGCAAGCCCGGGGGTCCACCTGGGTGCCGACTGCTGAGTGGTTCCTACGCCACTTACGCCAGCCCTAAGCTGGCCTCGCTGCTCTTTGGCTCTATCCCCAAGGCCCCACCAGGGAGTCCCCAAACGGGGGAGGCAGGTGTGCAGACACAGGCTCCTCCACAAAAGGTTCTCTCCAGGGCTTTTTTTGTAGAAAAAGCCCAGCAGGAACTCGTTAGCATAATAGGCCACACCCAACAGCAGAAACTCATTAGCATATTAGGCCACACCCCTGACAGCACAACTCATTGGCATATTAGGCTGCACCCCCATGTTACCAGAAGTGTGCTCATCCAGCCACACCCACCTTTTGCTTCTTATTCTGTTTACCCAGGGCTTTTTTGTAGCAGGAACTCCTTTGCATGTTAGGCCACACACCCCTAATGTAGCCAATCCCAATGAGTTTCTGCTGTTGGGTGTGGCCTATTATGCTAATGAGTTCCTGCTGGGCGTGGCCAACTTAGGAGCCAGCCGGAACTCTGTTCCTGTGCGTTCATGCCCAAAAATAGCCCTGGTTCTCTCCCAATGCCCACCCCGTCCAAAGTCATGACAGCTGTGTAATAAAACAAAACCTGAAACACAAACTGTAAAAGCAGAGGGAGGGTGGATGGGAAAGGCCAAGTGAGCGAGGACGTTGGTCCCTGCAGTGGCCCAGCCATATAGGGGTGGGGTGGTCCGACGAAGGGAGAGCCCGCCCCTGGACCACCCAAAGGACCTGCCCCCCACCAAGCTGGCTCCATGTCAGGGACTGGCCAGCCTAGGGACAACCGCGGGATCAAGTCCCCCCTCCAGTGACACACAGCCGGTCCCCACTGGTGAGCGTGCTTCCCCTCATCCAGCCCCAAGGTGCAAACGCGGTCCATGATTAATCGGGGCCCTTGCACAGCAACGTAAGAGATCAGACCTGTGGCCCATCTAGTCCAGGATCCTTTCACTCAGTGGCCTACCGATTACCCTTGTGGGTCAACAAACAGTGCTCGGGGCCGAGACCTTCTGCTGATATTGCCTCCTAGCACCAGCATTCAGAGGTTTGCTGCCTCTGGCGGTGGAGGTTCCCTACGGAGGTTGTTCCGGTATCCATGTTACATGGTGTAAATGACTAGTTTTTGACAATGGGTGAGTTTAAGGTTACAGGTTTGTTTTAAGGGCAACACCATGTAAAGTGCCCTAAAGTAGTCCAGCGCTGAGGAAATGGGCACCTGTCCGAAACATGTTGTTTACCCACATCTACCAGGTGTGCTCACAAACAGCCAACTGCTCATGCCCACCCACCCTTAAAACAAATTTGCCACACGTTAGTAAGGAATATGTCAGATGCTTTTGTTTCCAGTGGACAAAATTAATTTCCACTAAGGCTTCTAGTTTGAAAGCAAATGCTACCAAAATATGAAAATTGCACAAGGTGTGAGCGAACCGGTGAAGGGCGATGCTTAGGAGAGTTGCCAAGAGGAGCAACAGATACGCAAGATGCCTCACTGTGAAAGATGCCGTCTTAGCGCACAAGTCGGACCGGTTGCCTTACTCCTAATACAAAACACCGAACGGTTAAACAAAAGGCCAATTGTTTTAAGAGCATATCCAGTCCAACGTCTTACTGCAAACGGGCAGGGAGCCAGCAGCCATGCAGTACAGACATCCAAATAAATGTCAGCCTGACGAGAAGACGTTGGGACTAAAAAAAAAATCAAATCAAATCGTCTACAATCTTGGGACAGAGAAAACATTGTTTTCTCAGAGTTTCTTCTACTCCTGAGCAAGCAAAAGGTTTTAAAATAATATATCTTTGTTGCACGGGGCCCTCATATGATTATCTATACAAGGGTGCTGAAAGTTCATGCGGGGAGAGGAAAAAAAAAAGAGGTTTTGGAACTTCGGCACACGCTCTCTCTAGCCCACACCACCAATTTCCAACTGATGATACTATTACACGGAATATAAGTTTCTTAGAGAGCTAGAAGATGCATAGTAGAGAAGGGGGGGGGGTTGGGGCAGCCTTGGTTCAGCCCCGACCTCCCTGGGCTGCCTTAGGCCACTATTCTCTCAGCCTTAAAGCCTCCATGTGCAAGGGATGTGACTCCGTGGCACAGCACCTGCTCGGTCCCAGGTGCAAAGCTCATCATCTTCAGACAGAAGGATCAAGTAGTAGATGATGTGAGAGACCTCCACCTGAGCCCCAGGAGAGCCGCTGCCAGTCTGAGTAACAATACTGACCTCGATGGACCAGCATAAGGCAGCTTCAATTGTTCAATACGGGAGCAATGAGAGTGACTGAGCTCCCTGGGTTATCTTAAGTTCTACCAAAGCTGCGGCTTGGATTCCTCTTTGATTTCCACGGTTGGGGGGGGGGGGAATATTTACTTATTTTCCCCCAATGGAAGAATCCCCACCAACCCTGCAAAATACTCCTGGGGGGGGTGCCATGCCCCCCAGGCCTGTAGCCAGGACTTTTTAAATTGGGGGGGGGCTTTAAATAAGTTGGGGGCACCCCACGCACACCCCCAAGCGAGCAACACAAATAAAATAAAAAATTGGAAGTCGGGGGTCCTGCGCTGGATGGGAAGTCAGGGGGGCGGGCCCTGAGATGTCCCACTGTAGCTACAGGCCTGCATGCCCCTCATGATCAACATTTCAGGGGGTGGTTAGGGCTTCCACTGGAGGGGAGGAATTGGCAAGAATCACCTGAGGAAATCTAGGTGGGTTCCAACCCCATGTCTGGGAGTCCTTTAAACACTTTAAAGCTCTACCCCAGGCATCCCTAACCTTTTTGTGCCTGCAGGCACTTCTGGAGTGTTGAAACATGATGGTAGGCCCAACCACAAAATGGCTGCTGTAGGGAATGGAGCCAACCACAAAATGGTAGTCATTATTCAACATTTCGTAGAGGAGCTGCGGTGGCTCAAGCGGTTAAGACGCTGAACTGCAGGCTGGGGAAGGTCGGTAGTTCAGCAGTTCGAGACCGCATGACGGAGTGAGCTCCCGTCTCTAGTTCCAGCTCCTGCCAACCTAGCAGTTCGAAAGCAAGAAATTGTAAGTAGATAAATAGGTACCACTTCAGTGGGAAGGTAACAGCGTTTCGTGCACCTTGGTGTTTAGGTTTAGTCATGCCGGCCACATGACCACGGAAATGTCTTTGGACAGCGCTGGCTCTTCGGCTTGGAAACAAAGATGAGCACCGCAACCCTAGAGTCTGATTCGACTGGCTTTCGAGCAAGGGAACCTTTACCTTTTTTATTCAAGATCTCTCTCAGGCAGGTCTGCTTAACAAAAGGCCTTTTAAAAGGAACATACTGAAAAATATTTTCTTGCCCACACACACAGTTTATTTTCAGTTACGTATTGAAGATCCTCATGTGGTGGTGGCAGCTGCGGCTAAAAACAATGGGGTTAATTTTTTAAAAATCTGCACAGCCAATCAGTGGCCAGTCACAAGCCCTGCTGAGCAAAAACCCCACCTGGCCCCTTTATAAAAACCCTTGGCCGTTACCGGGAAAAGTATTGGCGGGCGCCATGGTGCCGAGAGGCACCGCACTGGAGACCCCTGCTCCGCAAAAAGAATGAGACAAATTAGAAGACAGAGGAATCAGAATGTTATACACAGAACAGTTTGTCTACTGCATGCTGAACTTCATTCCTTGCTGGACTGTGAGGACAGAACATACTATGTTGCCAGCTGGTGGAAAGACTCTAGACTAGCTGATTAGCTGAATTAGCCAGGACCAAAACAATGTACCTTTAGTCCTAACCCCCCCCCCCCCACTGTCCCGTGAAAGCAGTAACAAGAGTTGTGGTGCTTTAAAGACGAGCAAATATGGCATCAGTTTTCACGGGCCAGAATCCTTCAGGAAACGAAACAGCGAGGAGCAAACAAGATGGGGGAAATGCATAAATGTGTAAAAAACCCCACAAAACCTGACCAAAGTTGGAAAGATGTTCCAAAACACAAAGTGTGGGGTCTATTCATATAACAGATGTTTTAGTTTATTGGCATTCAGGCAGGACATTGATCAGTGCCGCCAGCCATTGTCTTCTGTTATTATGCATGGCCAAGAGAAGGAATGTCTGACTATAACCTCAATCTGTTACACTTGGAACGTTGACCCGATTCCATACCTAAGCCGTCTTGTCTGTAGAATCAGCAGATTTAGAGGCAGATTAGGGCTGCTGCCAAATTCGGTCAGCGAGAGAATTTGGCTCAAAATATGCAGCTCTGTCAAAAATCTCCGCTCATATTATAAAAACTTTTGGTGGTGGTAGAAAGCGCCATCAAGTCACAACTGACTTATGGCGACCCCTGTTGGGGGTTTCGAGGCAAAACACGCTCAGAGGTGGTTTGCCATTGCTTGTTTCTGTGTCATGAGTCACTCCTTGGAGGCCTTATGACCCCCCCCCCCCCAACAACCACCCATACAGCCCCGTAGCTAGGAAAGTTTCGGGGGGGGGGCGCGCAAAGATGAGAGTGGGAAGCCTAATTAAATCACCACTAATTATTAGTGACTGCACCCAAACAACAACGATTTTGTGGAATCCACTTCATCAGGCCCACAAAGGATATTGGACTTTTAAAATGTCTTTTCAAACCACGTTCCTGCTGGCTCTTACTGCCTCGTTCTAAGCAATAGCTAGTTCTTCTTTCATCACAATTCTCCTAACCCTTCCCCAGTTATTCTTTACGGACAGTCCCCGCATTCATTCAGGACATGAATCGTATGCTTTTGCTGTCACAGCAACAAGCATTCTGTATGTTCCTATTTTAACCCTTTCTTTTCCCACCAAAACACCTACCGTATTCACAATATGACGTCTCTACTTAAACCGGTGAAGAAACTGAACGTTTCAAAGTCAAAAGCACAACACGCCCTCCAAGATTAACAGACTCTGTGATCCACCCAAGTATCTAACAGTATTCTTTCATTAGGTGGTTTTCTTTGAAAGGAAAAGGAAAAACCCCTTGAATGGCAAACATGCTACATCCTAAACAGCAACTGACAAGCAGATCTCATACAGGGGTCCAATCACGAGAAAGACTCACCGAACACTCTGGCCACAAATCCCAGGGGGAACTGAGAAGCAAACATTGTAAGAAACCATGGGGCAGCGTATAGACTAGGACCAATTTCATGAGCTTCAAAATGATTGTAGAGGTCTCTGTGGTAATCATGAAGGAGCCGAGAGAGTTGATACATCTGGATCTGCCAAGTAAAAATAACAGAAAAACAGCAACAGATGAAACAGGAATGCAAAGTTACATCCATGATTCTTAAGATGTGGCTTTTATATCACAGTTGGTCCCATGAGGCACCTTTAGGAAAGTCAGCAAGAACAGAACAGAAGGCAGAAAGAGAGGAGGTGACAGGGAAATTTAAGGTGTTACAAGTCATGGCCAGTTCACAGCCTACATCTTCAATACAGTCACATTCAAGAAGAGAACGACTTTTAATTCAGAACCCTTTTAGGTGGTCTCCAATATAGCTGTAGAAGAAGTGGAGGACCATAAAGCACAAATAAAATCAGAATCAGGGTCTGCAATACAACAAGATTTAAGAATTGCTGAGTGACTCATCATAGTCTAAATCTCCAATCATACATTGGACTGAAGTCTAGTTGCATTCAGTGGAACTTGATTCTTAGAAGGGTTATTGAGAACCACAGTATTAATATTCATAAATTAGTACTGACACCCAAGACAGAGAAAGAAAAGTGATAACCCAATATTGTACATCCCAACCAATGTTCCCTCTAAGCTGTGGAGTCCTGTGAGCAAAAATTCTACTTTGTGAGCTACCGGCATTAAAGTTGTGAGCAGGTGAATTGGCTACTGAATAACTTAGTTTGCTCTGGAATCATCCTTCCTGAGCTAAGACAAATATGTGTGTGCCGGAGGCTAAAAAACTGTGAGCTAGCTCACACTAACTCAGCTTAGAGGGAACACTGATCCCAACCTATCATTTGGGGACAGGGGAGTTCATTGATACAAACTCCACCTCAGGTGACACCTTCATGCAGTGTTGTGGGCATTATGAAGAGGGTTTTCAGAGGGTTTCACCATTGATAGGGGGGTGAGGCAAGTTTGTCTGCTCGCTCCTCTTCTTTTTAATTTATATCTAAATGACCTGATGTTGAGTTGTTGAGCTGTCAGCTTTTTCAGCTTTTCATGGCCCTAGATTAGCTTCGAAAGAAATACTCGTGCTGCTGTATGCTGATGATTTGGTTCTTATCTCCCGTACCAACAGTGGCCTGAAGAGACTCCGCAGATGTTTTTCAAACTACTGCCTAAATAAGGAGTTGAAAATAAACTATAATAAATCTAAAATCTTGGTTGTCTCTAAAAATGGAAACCTGGGTCTTTGCAAATGGACTGCAGCAAACTCTTACTTCTTCTTTACAAGAGGAAGAAGATACATCCCTGGTGCAATTCAGGTGTTCAACTCTAAAATATTACCTCAGTTACTTTATGGTGTTGCTAAAAGGAGATAGAAAAAGAAAAATTAAAGATTAAATGTTTTAAGAGTTTTACTTAACGGGAATCCTGCTCTATTTGGTGGGAAATGGTGAGTTTAGGTGTTTTTCTCCTTGAAGCTTCTTTACCAGCTCCTGCAAAAGCTGATGTCTGTTGCCTGAAATTTTTCCTGATGATGAATTAAAAGCTTGCATGAAAAGGCCGCCGGTACCGAATATTTGCCTCATGTAACATGCTGTTTATTCTTTGTAGAGTTTCATTTGAAAAATCCTGGTATACTTGATTTTTTTTTATTCTGATAGATTAAAGAGCCTCTGATTCTTGCTTCTTGGAGTATCTTATTTCTTGTGCAGTGATCTAAAAATCTGGCCACAATATCTCTAGCCATTTTATGGCGCAGGTTATTCGGGAGTACTAAGCCTCCAAGCTCTCTCTATAACAAGCACATTTCCTTCTTCTAGGTTCAACTCGGTGGCTAACCAATTGGCTGAGAAGATGGGAAAGTCTGTTGTACCTTTTTCAGACTCCCCAAATCCATGAAATTTCAGATTACTAGACGGGGATCTATTTTCAAGATCCATAAGCTTGTCCTTTATTCACATATCACTAATTTGTAGTTGCTGCAATCCAACCTGTAAGGTGATACTCAGTTTCATGGCAGTGTCCACGGTCTGTGTTACTTGATGTAAGGATTCTTTAAACTCTGCAAGTTGATCTGTTAAAGGCTTAAGGAGCTTTTCGATCCTCTCAGCAATCTGTTCTTCTAAGCTTGCAATAGCTTCCGTCAAATCATTTTTAGCCAGGCTCATGTCTCCTGTAATTGCATCAATACTACCAGCCACCACTTTAGAATATTTCCCTTGATCTAGGCCAGCTTCGGTTTTTGCTTCACCATTTGGGAAATATGCTTTTACCAATGGGGGGGGGGGGTGTCTGCTGCAGAGGACTTATTTTTGCCTCCCCCCCAACCTTTCCCATCTCTTTTGAGGTAGGCAGCTGGACCGTGCTTAGAAAAAAGCCAAGTTCGGGGGATTGGGTTGAGAGCTGAGACCTCAGGCATCCGCCATGTACTCGTGCAATACCCCGCCCCCCATACTTTCCTTTAGGAAATAATATATTATTCTTTTAGTCATTGCTTAAGATCAACTTGTCATAGGATTTCTGAAACAGGAAAGTAAGTTCAGTATCCTTTTAAGCAAAACACAAGCAGGCCTCTCACCTGTAAAATGGTCATGTCGGGTCGATATTGCTTCCTAAGGCCCATGTCAAACATGAGGAACTTCAGCATCTTGAATGCCTCTTCTTCGGTCATATGGAGCAACAGCACGCCGGCCACAAAGCTCAGGCCCTGGCAGTACCCCACTTCCGGATCCAGGAGGGAATAGGCCTTCAGGATATTGTAGAGTGACAGCTGCCCTGCTCCGAGCTGGGCTGAGAAATACGGGTGGGTTGGGAAAGTGCGCCCTGAGAAAACAAACCAAGGTTGGGAATACAAACAACGTCAACAAAAAGCGAGTCTGCCACGATGTCAGGCAAATAAAGAACACTTTTCCAACTGTTCCACCTAAGATATTGTAAGGCCAACATCCTTTGCCGCTATTGATTCATTGCTTTAAAGTAATTATAGATCTGCACTCTAAATATAAATATCATGGGCCTTCGTTAGCCAGACAGGAACATCCATTTGTTAAAACAAGATCTCGATCATGGTGGGGTTGTTGCCTGGGTCAGGATGCTTCCTTGCTAAGGTTGGCAAACTCCAGGTAGTAGCTGGGTATCTCCGGGGATTACAACTAATTTCCAGACGACAGAGATCATTCACCTGGAGAAAATGGCCGCTTGGGGAGGTGGGCTCTATGGCATTCTAACCCTAACCCACTGAAGCCCCTCCCCTCCTCAAGCCACACCCTCCTCAGGTTCCAACCCCCAAATCTCCAGGTATTTTCCAACCTGGAGCTGGCAACCCTACTCCCTGCACCAAAAATCAGACCAGACGCCTTTCCGTATTCTCTGACCAAGAGTTCTGTGCCTGTTTCCCTGGCAGCTATTTTTTTTAAAGCCACTGCTGCTGAAGTTCATAGATCCTTGGCTAGGAGTATGAACTTCAGCAGCTCTAACATTAATTTCTCGATATAAGGGCAGGCTTTATGGCCCTTTCTTCTCCAGCTCAGATTTTATTCCAAGACAGAGAAGCGTTCCTCTCTCCCACCCACTTACCTGGCTGCTGCTCTCTCAGCTCTTGCTCTGTCTCTCCTCCCCGCTTCCTCAGTGGTACAAGTTCTCTCACTTACTACCTCTCCTCCCTGCCCCCCAGCACCATGAGAACATCACACGTCCCCAGGGCTCTTTCTGTAGAAAAAGCCCAGCAGGAACTCATTAGCATAATAGGCCACACCCAACAGCAGGAACTCATTAGTATTTTGGGCCACACCCCTGACAGCACAGCTCATTAGCACATTAGGCCACACCCCCATGTTACCAGAAGTGTGGTTATCCAGCCACACCCACTTTTTGCTTGTTATTCTGTTTACCTTGTTTGTTGTCAAAACCCAGGGCCTTTTTTGTAGCAGGAACTCCTTTGCATGTTAGGCCCCTAATGTAGCCAATTCTAATGAGTTTCTGCTGTTGGGTGTGGCCTATTATGCAAATGAGTTCCTGCTGGGCGTGGTCAACTCGGAAGCCAGCCGGAACTCCGTTCCTGTGCGTTCCTGCCCCAAAATAGCCCTGCACGTCCCTGTATTCTCTGTAATTCAACACTATGAAGAGATTGTACAGGTTATAAAGCCATTGCTTATCAATGATAGACCCCCAAATACTCACTCCTGTTCTACAAATGGGTGGTACGACTTGGAATGTAGAAACTTTAAGAAACTAATAACCAAACAAATGAGACTAACTAGACAAAGTAAAGAGCCCCACCAACTCCAACAATTAAACACAGGTCCCAATATAAGAGCCTGCTTAAAAAGTTAAAGAACTGCTTATGCTAAGCATTTATGGAACGAAGTAGTTCAGGCCATATCTGAGAGGAAAGAATCACGGTTTTTTGGAAGTTGTTTCATCTAGTTTAGGCAGACCTCGTCAAACGATGGACGCACTGGTAAGTGGGAATACCTGGTTTGAGTAGTTTACAAAAATCTATGAAGCCACCCCATTTATGTCAGAATCAGCAGAAACAGGGGAATGGGCTGTTTCTAATGAACTGCAACTGGAGTGGCCTCCAGTGACAGAATCTGAATCTGTATCCTCTGCACCAGGAACAGTATCTACCAGGCAGCAGGGGGTGCAGAGGCAAAGAGGGGACGACAGAGCAACAGTTAAGGAAAGGAGGAGGGACAGAAAGAGAGAGACTCCACATTTGGTGAGGACTGGGAGTGGGGAGGTGTGGGAGAAGGGAGAAGGGAGAGGGCGAACACACTTGTGGCAAGGGAGGCTCACGGACCAGAGCAAAACAATTATAAGTCAACTCAGAATTCCTAGGAAGTTAAGAACCCCCCCCAAAGTATTATTCACTTTCACTTGTACTTAGGGTTGCCAGATCCAGGCTGGGGAATTCCTGGAGATCTTGGGGGGGGGGTGGAGTCTGGGGAGGGACTTTAGCGGGGTTACAGTGCCACAGAGTCCACCTTCCAAAGCGACCATTCTCTCCAGGGGGCTGTATCTCTGTTGCCTGGAGACCAGCTGTAATTCCAGGAGATCTCCAGCCACCACCTGGAAGATGGCAAGCCTAGTTGCAACAGCTGGACCCAACTCGACCCTCTGACGGGAGATTTGCTCATGGTTAATGCAATTCCAAAGGAGCAGCTGGAAAGAAAGAGGAAACTCTCTGGGAAGACAGGAAACTTTTGTGGAGCCAAAGGCCGATCTGCATGGCCAAGGAAGGGAGTTGCCCGTCTTTTTTTCTCTCCGACTGAACAACTGGGGATCAGGCCAAGGAATGTTGCCTGTCCCTTCTGCAGTGAGTCGGTCCCGACAGATCTGTACACATTGCAAGGCCAAATGCAAACTGGGGCCTTCAGGGGTCTGAAGGCCAAACCAGACATGATGTTGGGAGATCCAAGAGGTCTTCCCAGCAATTCATAATGCAAGACAGAAGCTGTATGTAGTCCCAAGTTGAGCTGGGACCACAGTATACAGCGGAACAAGGCCCCTCGGCCATTTTGCCCCCTTTGCTGCTTTTACATAGCAAAGCCCCCCCTCCCCCCGCACTCCAGCCACTTCTAGGGCCGGGTTATACAGGGGAGGGAGGGCTATAAATAAATAAATAGGGCTAATAACAGCTTGGTACATGGGCTGTCTGTTGCTCCAGGTGGCTCTTCTGGGTGGGTGTGGAAATGTTCCAACAGCAGAAATATACCTAAACATTGGAGATCTGATCAAAAGAAGCTCCATTAACCAAGGATGTGGTGACGTTTTATTTTTGTCTTGGTATATTTATTTATTTACTTGCTTCATTTATACCCCACCTTCCTTCCCAATGGAGACCCCAAGCAGCTTACGTTGTTCTCATCTCTTCCATTTTATCCTCACAACAACCCTGTGAGGTAGATGAGGCTGAGAGCGCGTGACTGGCCCAAAGTTTACCCAGTGAGCTCCCATGACAGAGTGGGGATTTGAACCTGGGTCTACCAGATCCTAATCCAAAACCCTAATCACTACATCACACTTGCTTATATGATTTATGGGCTATCACCAGGTCTGAATAAATCGTAGAATTGTATCAGACTCACATTTTGAATTTCTGAATGACAGCTTTGCTTAGAGATGCCTATCATGAACAACTAGTACAATAAATGTATACAGCCGCGACAAGTGTCTGAGGAGTCAGGGTGGGGGAAGCTGGACCAAACAAAGACTTATCATGTAGCACAGCCTCTAGGAAGCAGAGAAACAAGTCAGATTTTTCTTCTTTCAAGAACCAAAGCATATGCTAGAAGAAAGTAGGGTTGCCTGTCCCCAGTTGGGGGCGGGGGATCCCCTGGTTTTGCGGGCTTTTGCCCGGAGGAAATCGGCCCCCCCAACAGCAATGTGGAGTGACGTGCCTACGTTACCCAGAAGTGACATAGAGCGCCCCCCCCCACATGCCTATGTCACTTCCGGGTGACGTAGGCATGGGCGCAACCTCACTTCCGGTGATTTCAAGGGTAATGCTCCCAGCTCCCGGAGCATCCCCCTGCAGACGTCTTGCAGGGGCCTGGCAACCCTAGAAGAAAGGTTATTCTTACTTTCCTTCGAGCGGAAGCGAAGTATCTTGTAAGCCTCCCTCTTGATAAATTTAACCCTACCCTTCCCATTCTTGAATGCTGCATCCGTTAGGAGGCGTGTTGCCGTGCCAGATATTATCAGGGCTCTTGGTTCACAGAAGGCAAAGCCTGGAGCCAGGTCTTCCTACATGGACTAGCGCTTTATGCATCCCATGCAAGGCAGGCTGTGTTTGATCTCTGGGGCTGGCTGCTTGCTGCCTAGGTTGGCAGGGAACAGGGAGCTTCGGCAGATGCAGTGTGCTTTGCTTCCTAACCGGAATAGCAGCTCTGCCGCAGCCTCTCTGCCCAAAGTAGGAGTTGTTCCAATGCACGGCTGAACAGTCCGATTCAAAGCCTCCTGTTTGGCAGGGAAACTCGCCTGGCAAAGCTCTGAAAGCTAACGAGGTGGGGAAAAGAAATCCAGACGAGAAAAGATGTGTTAAGGAACATGGAGAGCAGGTCTTAGTTTCTTTGGGGGGGGGGGATGGCACTCTGCCACGCCTCTCACTGGAGAGACGAGGAATAAAATTCAACTATGCTATGTGCTGGGTCCAAACAAGGAGAAAGGAAGGGGAGAAGGCATTTTACTTAAGGCCCTGCCTGTGAGGAAGCTGGATGTAGTAACCCAGCATTGAAAGGCATTTTACATATGCTCAGACGCAACTCTCCTCTTCAAGCAGCCTATAAAGAGAAACAGTTCCCAGTACATTTCAAGCATAGGCCTGGGGTGAGTGGGGGGACTGTTTAAGAAGCAGGCATTATTCATTTAAAACGCAGAACATTTTACAGAAAGCGTACATAATCCTACATGGCCAGGTTCCAGCATACCTAAGGGACCGCCTTGCCCCACATAGACCCCAGAGAGCACTTCGGTCGGGGTCGCTACACCGTCTCGCGATCCCGGGCCCGAAAGATGCCAGGCTTGTGACCACTAGGGCTATGTCCTTTTCGGTGGCAGCTCCTATCTGGTGGAATGAGCTCCCAGAGGAGATCAGGGCCCTGCGGGACCTGCTGCAGTTTCGCAGGGCCTGCAAGACGGAGCTCTTCCGCCAGGCTTTCGAATAGGAGCCGCCGCCACCACCACTACCACCAATGGGGCCTGTTACAGCACCACCGGAAGCCAATGTGGCAATAATATCAGGAGGCCACAGTAACCTCCCCTGGGGTTGTGCAATAGGGAGAGAGGGTTTGAGTCACGTGGGATCCTTGGGCGTGGCCCATGTATTAAGTGTTTTAAATTGTTTTATTGTTGTTTTATCGCACTACGTGCCTATTGTTGTAAGCCGCCCTGAGCCCGCAATGCGGGGAGGGCGGGGTATAAATAAAATTAAATAAATAATTAATTAATAAATAATATCACCTCCAATGGAAGGATCTATACATTCAGCTCCTAATAGATCTTTTGGGTTTTTTAAAAGCTGTTCCACTGGTCTGTGCATACAGGCTATATATGAAGTAAAATCCCAGTGCATGTGAGAACACAATGAAAAATAAACTGTACTACCCTTTAACCCTTGCTTAATAAGTGCTGGACATGATTATGTTCAACTGAAACTTAACTTCACACAAAACTTCAAATGCTCTGACGACACTCAAGTTGTATGTCCTTTTCACAGGAGTGTTTGAGTGTGTTTCAGTATTTGGTTATGAATGATTTTTGCAAAAATCAAGGTACTCCTTTCTTCATCATCGTCTTTTATCATGGCTTTTCCATTCCAGATTTCCTGTCTCTCTGCAAAGCAACAGTTTTCTGTCTAACTCTACTGATGTCAGCAAATGCAGCTTTTCTCTCCACTTGGGTGCCTATATGGAATTAACTAATGTACCAGACTGGTTTTGGAAGGTTTTTTTAAAAAATAATAATAATTATATCCAATAATACAAGCGCCCCCCCCCCATGCAAAAATTCTGTGCAGTCCATAAAGCTAATATACCCAACCAAAAGATATCAAAAGTTGAGCTCCATCACAACATTTGTTATTGGAGGTTTTCTAGTACCATTTATAAAGCAAAGTCACACACAAGAACCCAGAAATGAAACCAAACATTTCAATAAAATCCCAAACCCTATCCCTCCACAATAAAATAATTAAGATGTGTTTTCTTATTTAATAACTGAATTTAAAAACTGAACACAAATGCTTGCACAATTAACAGTATTTAACATTAACAGTAATTAACAGAAGACCTGTTCAACCTAACTCTTGTGAGGTTTTCAGCCATCAGACGATACTGTCTGGTGTCTGTCTATTATACCGACAGTTGTTCTCAGATATTTCCTCTGCAGTGATGAGAGCTAGCCTCACTTTCCCCGTTCTCTCTCTTTGTTTGAACAATGAAAATTGAGATGTTGAGGGCACCGTGCAGCGATAAGTGAAATGCTGTGAGCCTTGCACACTGTACCCAAACATGGATGTGTATATAGGGGCTGTGGTTGAGTGGCAGAGCCTCTGCTTGGCATGCAGAAGGTCCCAGGTTCAATCCCCGGCATCTCCAGGTAAAAGGATCAGGCAGGAGGTGATGGGGAAGACCTTGACCTGAGACCCTGGCTCAGTGGCAGAGCCTCTGCTTGACATGCAGAAGGTCCCAAGCTCAATCCCCGGCATCTCCAGGTAAAAGGATCAGGCAGGAGGTGATGGGGAAGACCTTGACCTGAGACCCTGGCTCAGTGGCAGAGCCTCTGCTTGACATGCAGAAGGTCACAGGTTCAATCCCCGGCATCTCCAGTTAAAAGGATCAGGCAGGAGGTGATGGGGAAGACCTCCTCAGCCTGAGATCCTGCTGAGCCACAGCTGGGCTAAGTAGACAATACTGACCTTGATGGACTGACAGTGGTCCGATTCGCTATAAGGCAGCTTCATGCGTTCATACGAGAGTGTGACAGAAAGCAGCTCTTTTGAAGACGTGGTGTACATTGCATGCAAGATGTTCTTCAGAGGCCCCTCCCCACCCACTTTCACAAAACATTAAATCCCGATTCCCATTTCAGAGCAAAAGATCCTGGCGTGCTTACCTAAGTCAATCAGTATGGCATGCTGTTGGGAGGTTAACTGTTTCAGGAGTTCTTTGTAAGGGGTATCCTTCGGCTGCTGTTTGTTTGCAAACTGATGCTTCAGCTGGTACTGCTCTGCCAAAAACTTCCAGATCTCACCCCGGTGATGCCGAGGAACGCCTTGTTGAAGAAGACAGAAATAATAATTAAAAAAAGATAAATGGATTTGGAGAGTGGCAAGCCAGCGTATCCTGTTCACTGTTGCACTGGAAGAAGCCCCATCTCTCCCAAACAAGAATTTGCACCTTTGTGTAGCAGAAATTACCTCCTGAAGCCCTAGGTTCTCACACTGGGGAGCAGGCCTGCCTAGGCAAGTGTGGACATTTGGTGTGGACGTGTGGCTGGGGGAGAGGGGCGGGGAGGGAGAGAGAGAGAGAGACAGAAAGAACATGCATTTCTAGGCAGGGATAGTACCATGAGATAAAAGGAGATCTCTTTCCTGGTCTGACAAGATCTGAATAGGTTCAATACACCCTGCTAGAAGATGCACAATTATACCCCTATTGGATGTTATCTCCATCTAAAAGCTACACAGAGCCACACGTCATTGGACTTGCAGTGAGATACACCCATATGGATTTTAAAAAACACATGGTGGTCTAACTCAGGAGTCTATAAAACGCAGGACTGATCCCATTTCCGTTTTCTCAGTGAGGACCTGCATAATCAAAAATTGGTTCTTTTGTGTCTATGGGACCCTCCAAAGCCCTTAAGTCTAGTCGGAGGACTCTGTGAATAGCAGTTGCTGTTGACTTCAGGTGGACAGCCAGACTGATAAAGTCAACTAGCATGATTAAAATAATGTTCCAGTAGCTGACTTCTTAACAACTACATGCACTCACTCATTTGTTATGAGGGCCGGATCTGACATAAATGAGACCTTGTTGGGCCGGGCCATGTGTGTCAGAAAATGTCATGCCAGGTACTGGAGATATAAACTTTATAAAGGACGCAAACACAAAAGGGTTTTTCCCCTTAAAATAAAAACATACTTAAAACATTAGCACTCTTGCAATATTTTGTTTATTTAACAGGGTCTGATAACTGACACCTCTTGCTCTGAATTATTGCATCAAAATGTCTGTGCTGTTGCAATCTTGAGTATGCTGTTCAGGTGTGTATCTGCAAGCTGCATACCTACGAGGACGCAGCAGCAGCAGAACACGAAGAAGCAGTAGAAGACAGCCAGTTCCACTGCGGGCCTGACAGAAGCCCTCCGGGGGCCTGATCCGGCCCCTGGGCCACATGTCTGACACCCCTGCCCTAAACAATTCAATCTGCTCACCTTTCCCAATAGCAGAATGTATCTTTTCCATGTCGAACTTTGTCTTTGATCTTCCTGGCACGCTCAACATTTTTTCCCAGACCAAGGTTACTTCTTTGAGGCACGGGGTGATTTCTTCATAGTCGAGCTTCAGACGCTTGTTTAGCAGATTATTTTCAGAAGCTAGACAAAAAAAAACACATTAAGGACGTGCACATGAATGACATTCAGTGTACGATAAATCGGTTGGACAGTTATTTGAGACAGTTCGCCGACAACACCGGGCTAATGAACCACGGCGTGTCATGAAAAGCACCTGCGATGAGGGAAAGCAAATAATACAGGAAATCCCCACAGGGCTCTTTTTGTAGCAGGAACTCCTTTGCATATTAGGCGACACACCCCTAATGTAGCCAATCCTCCGAGATTTTACAGTAGCCCTTGGAAGAAGAGCTCTGTAAGCACTTGGGGGATTGGCTAATATGCAAAGGAGTTCCTGCTACAAAAAGAGCCCTGCCCACAACGGTGTTGATTCATGTTCACAGGGGCACCACACAGTCAGCTCTGTGGACAGGGGAAAAGATGGCACGGGGGGGGCTTGTCCGTATTAGCAGCCTGTTGCCGAAATCATGCACTTTACCTGCACTTTCTGAAATGTTTACACAAGGAAACGGGTGTACAGGATACACGTGGCATTACTATCAGACTGAGCATTGGGATAGTCTGAAAAAGGGGGGTGAGTTGTGATGCAGCGACACGGGTAGACAGCCTACGGGAGACTCTCGGGTTTCAGCCGCACAGTCAGCCTCCCTACAGCAGCACTGTGTGGGAAAACTAATTTTTTGAGAGATAGATCAAGGTGGGCAGCCATGCTGGTCTGAAGCAACAGAACAAAGTTAAGAGTCCAGTGGCACCTTTCGTGCACGCACACGAAAGCTCACGCCTTGAATAAAACGTTTTTCGTCTTCAGGGCTTTTTTTGTAGAAAAAGTCCAGCAGGAACTCATTAGCATAATAGGCCACACCCCGCAGCAGAAACCCATTAGCATATTGGGCCACACCCCTGATTGCACCACTCATTAGCATATTAGGCCGCATTCCCATGTTACCAGAAGTGTGGTCATCCAGCCACACCCACCTTTCCCTTCTTATTCTGTTTACCTTGTTTGTTGTCAAAACCCAGGGCTTTTTTTGGAGCAGGAACTCCTTTGCATGTTAGGCCACACACCCCTAATGTAGCCAATCCTAATGAGTTTCTACTGCTGGGTGTGGCCTGTTATGCTAATGAGTTCCTGCTGGGTGTGGCCAACTTGGGAGCCAGCTGGAACTCCGTTCCTGTGCGTTCCTGCCCAAAAATAGCCCTGTTCGTCTTAAAGGTGCCACTGGACTCTAACTTTGTTCTAATGTTGTGAGAGTGATGTCGACTTAGCCGAGGCGTTCCAAATCTCTCCGCTAGGCCTTCAGTCATGCGATAAGGACGATCCTGGTATGGTAGCCAGCCTCCTCTCTTGAGGCTCTTTGCTGCACAGTCGCTAAGGGGCCGGGTGATGCTTTGGATACAGAGATCTCCTGGGCGATAAAGCACTCAGATCTCCATTTCTATTCTACTGTGTCTGACAAATGGAGCTTTGATTTCTCGGAAGTTCATACCATGAAACTTTTGGTTGGTCTCTAATGTGCCGCTGGACTCAAATCTAACTCAAATCTCCATGCATAACTTAGATCCACGTTTAAAAAGTGATGCATCGTACAGCAGCTGTCCCTTTAATGGCATCTGCTTGATGTATGCACAGCGTTAAGCCCTTGCTGTGATGATCCATTAGCGGTACACTGTCATTCTCAGGACATATTATTCCAATACATCATAAGAATGCGGCCTCTTTGATGATTTAATAGCACCATGCATCAGCCAGAGCACCACTTCTATTTATTGCAGTGTGGAGACCATTTACAGGAGAGCTGCAGGTTTTTCTGGGAGGGGGACCAGCCTCATCCTCCACTTCAACTGCAGTTTACAGACTGAAGAACACCTGTTTTTCCTTATTTATTCCCCCCCCCCATTTCTCCAAAATGGGACAGTATACTAACATTCCTGCCAACCTAGCAGTTCGAAAGCAAGAAATTGCAAGTAGATAAACAGGTACCACTTCGGTGGGAAGGTAACAGCGTTCCATGCGCCTTGGTGTTTAGTCATGCCGGCCACATGACCACGGAAATGTCTTCGGACAGCGCTGGCTCTTCGGCTTTGAAACGGAGATGAGCACCGCAACCCTAGAGTCGGACTCGACTGGCTTTCAAGCAAGGGAACCTTTACCTTTACCTTTATACTAACATACTGAAAAGTATACACAAATCAAGAATTAGCATCCCGCCCCCCCAAAAAAAACCCCACTTGATCATCCCAGAATAAGTTTGGGTAAAAACACAAGTCACTGAGCCAAAATAGGTTTTGAAACACCATGTGCTTTAGCTCTGTTCACAGCTTGGTTGGGCATTACATGGAAAAAAAAAAACACCCACCGTCTTTTGTGTACCCCATTCCCTTCCCCATCCTGTTGTGGTTCCCGGTTGCAGGTTTCTCTCTTTTCCTGTGTCCCTGCGTTGCCTAGGCAAGCAGTGCAATGGTCCCCTCTCTTCCCGCACTGTGCTGTGATGCAAGTCATCCACAATGCAATCCTAAGAACACTTTCCTGGGAGTAAACTCCACTGAGTAGGCATGAATAGGCATTTGAGGTAGACCTGCTTAGGGAGTCGCACTGCCGGTTGCTTAGGCAATGTGGGGATCCTGTTTGCTCCCTCTGCCCACCTAAGGTTTAGCATAAGAGGTTTACACATCGCCAAATCTGATTGGCCGTAGCACTGTGATACTATTTGACTATAAGATCCCTGACTGGTTAGGACCACGGAACGTGGGAGAAAGACCAGCGGTGCAGAGAAGCAGCAGAAGAGGTACTGTATCGGAGGGGGGCATTTTGTGTCCAACCTCCTCGTTTCATCTTAATTTTCCTTGCAGGCAATGCTTCATCCCGGTGCAAGAGCGATACGCGACTGCTTTTAAATAGTTCCCATTGCAGTCAGGAGACATGAAACTGCCGACCATTTAGTTAGAGGTCAATATCTCAGGGACTATTTGGAGAACCTTATGCTCAGGAAGCAAACAGACAGCAGGGTGGCCAACACGTCAGACATAAGCAGGTGGATCCGAATATACAGAGACACAAAGTTCACAGGAAAGAGAACTTGAGCACTTTATCAGCACAGCACAACCAGGGCAAACGCTGCACTGATAAAAGAAGCAAAGGGGTGAATTAAGATTAACGTGAGCAAACTGTGCATGAAGAACACTGAAAGCAGGAAAACAAACATACAAAATTACTGGTAAAAAGGGGGTTCCGAGTGAACACAATTTTTTGGGCAGGAAGGCACAGGAACGGAGTTCCGGCTGGCTCCCAAGTTGGCCATGCCCAGCAGGAACTCATTAGCATAATAGGCCACACCCAACAGCCGTGAATCTCATTAGGATTGGCTACGTTAGGGGTGTGCGGCCTAACATGCAAAGGAGTTCCTGCTACAAAAAAAGCCCTGGGTTTTGACAACAAACAGGGTAAACAGAATAAGCAGCAAAAGGTGGGTGTGGCTGGATGACTACACTTCTGGTAACATGGGGGTGCAGCCTAATGTGCTAATAAGCTGTGTCATCAGGGGTGTGGCCTAATATGCTAATGAATTTCTGCTGTTGGGTGTGGTCTATTATGCTAATGAGTTCCTGCTGGGGTTTTTCTACAAAAAGAGCCCAACTGCTGCATTGTTGAGGTCTTGTTGTTGCTGAAATGCAAAATGTGGAAGCCCCTGCCCAAATGAAGCTTCTGATCCAGGAAAGTACTTGCCTTGCAGCTTCTGGTTTTCCTTTTCCATCCTCAGCAGCAATATTTGCTGGAGGATGGCTTTCTGCCACAGCTCCCGCAACTCCTTCGGGGTCCTCCTCCTCTCTTCTTTTATGGTCCTAAAGGAGCCGTCCTCACAAACCGGTTGCAGCGGTGACCTCGGGGGAAGCTCTCCCAGCTCAGAGAATTCTGAATAAGACAACAGAGAATTCTTAATAAGGTAACTTATTACATGGCTCTCAAGCAAAGAAGACATTTTATTATGGCTGTATCCGTTTTGAGAACTGAGATGACGAAAGGCCAATATGTCTGGGAACAGGTATAGTTTCCAGTTTTACGGCGTTTCCTGGCCAGGACCCGAGGTTCTGCATGCTTGATGGTGTTTGGGACTTGTGTTTCTTGAATGGCAGCCCCCTGTACTATGACCTAACGCCTTTGGAAACAGAAGGGACTTTTTTTTTAAAAGGTCTGCAATACAGCCCAGAGGTCTTCTGTTCCAGAGCAAAGTCAAAAGGTTAGTTGGGCATGTCCAAGCCCAGCAGGCATACTTAGACTTCATCTCTGGATCCTGCCTTTTGTATTATGAAAATTTCGCTCCAGTCCCCGCCCACCCCCAACACTATCCAAGCAGTGTATTGGGAAAAACTGCTCAATAGAAACTGTACTCGGGGCTTTTAATATAGATCTCCAGATCCAATTGATATCCATTCACTAAGGTTTTATTTTCTTCGTTTAGTGTAGGCTTGCCAACCTCCAGGTTGCACCCAGAGATCTCATAAGAACATAAGAGAAGCCAATGTTGGATCAGGCCAATGGCCCATCCCGTCCAACACTCTGTATCACACAGTGGCCAAAAATACCAGGTGCCATCAGGAGGTCCAGCAGTGGGGCCAGGACACTAGGAGCCCTCCCACTGTTGACCCCACCCCCCAAGCACCAAGAATACAGAGGATCACTTGCCCCAGACTGAGAGTTCCTATCTATACCTTGCGACTGATCTCCCGCTATTACAATTGATCTCCAGACGACCAAGATCAGCTCCCCTGGAGAAAACGGCTGCTTTGAAGCGTGGATTCTATAGCATTATATCCTGCTGAGGTCCCTCCCCTCTCCAAACTTTGCCCTCCCCAGGCCCCCCCCCAATCAAGAGCTGGCAACCAGCGTTGCCTCTAAGTTGAGTTAGTGTGAGCTAGCTCACAGGTTTTTAGCCTCCAGCTCACACATTTTTGTCTCAGCTCAGGAAGGATGGCTCCAGAGCAAACTGATTTATGCAGCAGCCAAGTTGCCCACAATGCCAGCAGCTCACGAAGTAGAAATTTTGCTCACAAGACTCCACAGCTTAGAGGTGGCATTTGCTGGCCACCCTAGTTTAGTGGATTGCTTTAATTGTTATGCACGTTACTACTGTATCTTGCATAGAATTGTTTTTATTTTTGTAAGCTGCTTTGGGAAACGTTTTTTGAAAGTGAGACAACAATGTTGAGAAAAGAATAAATAGACTAATGTCACATGGGCAATGCAGTCCTAATGGAAGGAGGGGAAATGGCAGGGGAAAAACTGTCGCTGGAGAATCTGGAGAAAGTGACTAAACGGCGACAAACGCTGCTGTGTTCCCCTCGGTCGTCCCCTCTCCCTCCACCAACTTCCTGCTTCATTTCTCAACTGTTTTTGTTCCTTCGGCTACGCCGCTGATGCAGCTGCACATTTTTTTGTGATGGTAGATGGGTTTCTTGGATTCGACACCACATTACAACCACAAGGTACCTTTTTTTAAAAAAAAAGTCACTGCGGCTTTTGAGACTACAAAAATGAAAATATCTAAACAGGAACAAAAAGAAGAAAAAAATCAAAGCAAGCATGTTGAACCATTGTTTTTAGGCTTCCTGTAAACCATCCATCATTATCGTACTGAAAGGCGCGGGCGATGTGTTGAGTGAGAAGGTCAGTCTGCACCTTGCGACCGCTGATGTGGAAACTGCTCGAGACGTGAATAGCAGTTGCTGTATGACTGTGGGTGTAAACGGGCACAGGAGATCATGCGGGAAATTTCCATGCTGCCGACAGGGATCCGCAAGGGTGGCCTGGGAACTCTCCACTCAGTGGGGACAACCTGCATTG